>NC_053022.1:318708052-318896355 GCF_003073215.2 Triticum urartu | reverse complement strand
GAGCTGACCCATTTGGTCAGTTTGCCTACAGTGGCAGACGGCAAAGACTTTGACATCAGTGGCAGACGGCAAAGACACTAGAAATTTTGCCGTCAGCGATGGACGGCAAAGGCCTGCCGTTAGCCACTTAACGGACTGACAGCGCAATTATTGCCGTCCGCCGTTCATGCCTTTGCCGTCCGCCGTGGCTGACGGCAAAATAGCAGATTCCTGTAGTGCTTGTTCGACGGGATCCTCCGGTACGGCGAATTCATTGTCGCCGAGGCTTGCCTCGCCTTCGGAGGGGGGCATGTGATTGTCATCCTCCTCCTCCCCGTCTGCCGCTCTCTTAGGAGAGCTGGCTCCTCCATCCTCGTACTCTAAATCTTGCTGGAGGGGTTTGTTGTTTTGTTCGGCACTATCCGAAGTGTTATTATCTCCTGTGCAGGTATCACCACTTTTGCTTTGGCGGGACTTAGAGCGGCGCCGCTGACGTCGGCGTTTGGGTTGCTTCTTGGAGGGATCATCCTCCGCTATCTCGTCGCCATTGCCTTCTTTGGGTGTATCCACCATGTATATGTTATATGACGAGGTGGCTTTCCAATGCCCTATAGGTGCTGGTTCATGTTCGTCTTCGACATCGTCGTCCATACCGTCGATGTCTTCAGAGTCAAAGTCAAGCATGTCGGTTAAATCATCGACAGTGGCTACGAAGTGGGTGGTGGGTGGGCGTCGAATTTCTTCGTCGTCCGCATCCCAATCCTGTTGGCCATAATCCGGCCAGGGCTCTCCTGACAAAGAGAGAGACCTTAGTGAATTCAGAATATCGCCGAAGGGCGAGTGCTGAAAGATATCTGCGGCGGTGAATTCCATGATTGGCGCCCAATCCAATTCGATTGGCAGGGGTGCGGATGGTTCGGAGTCCGGAAAAGAGTCTGGCACCTTGGAGTCACGGGCTGCGCAGAGGGTTAGGCTGGTGCTCGGCTTGGTCGCCGTTGAGACTGCGGCCCCTAAGGCGGTGTCTAACCACCCGTCCTCGACTGGCGCAGTTGGCTCCGAGCTAAGGGTCGGAGCTGATGCGGGTGCAGCCTCTGGGGTACTGTTCGGCGGCAGAGCTAGGTCACACCCATCGAGACAGTGCGGCGCGCCCGGCTGTGGCTCGAATCCATCGAAGATCAAGTCTCCGCGGATGTCCGCCGTGTAGTTCAAACTTCCAAATCTGACCTGATGGCCAGGGGCGTAGCTTTCAATCTGCTCCAGATGGCCAAGCGAATTAGCCCGCAGTGCAAAGCCGCCGAATACGAAGATCTATCTGGGGAGAAAAGTCTCACCCTGGACCGCATCGCCATCGATGATAGTAGGAGCCATCAAGCCTAACGGCAACGACACAGAGGAACATTCAATGAAAGCACCAATGTCGGTGTCAAAACTGGCGGATCTCGAGTAGGGGGTCCCGAACTGTGCGTCTAGGCCGGATGGTAACAGGAGGCAGGGGACACGATGTTTTACCCAGGTTCGGGCCCTCTTGATGGAGGTAAAACCCTATGTCCTGCTTGATTGATATTGATGATATGGGTAGTACAAGAGTAGATCTACCATGAGATCAGAGAGGCTAAACCCTAGAAGCTAGCCTATGGTATGATTGTATGTTCTGGTTGTTGTCCTACGGACTAAAACCCTTCGGTTTATATAGACACCGGAGAGGGTTGGGGTTACACAAGGTGGGTTACAAAGGAGGAGATATCCATATCCGTATTTCCTAGCTTGCCTTCCACGCCAAGTAGAGTCCCATCCGGACACGAGACGAAGTCTTCAATCTTGTATCTTCATAGTCTAACAGTCCGGCCAATGGAGATAGTCCGGCTGTCCGGAGACCCCCTAATCCAGGACTCCCTCAGTGTCCCTTTTAGTCGACGCAGTAGTTAACTTAGTTCGGGAGGGTGTGAGTGGCATGGATCTGTTGGAGGTGTTCCTCAGTCAACGTATCCAGCCTCTCCAAGCCTGTGATCAGCCAATGTGGTTGTACTCGGGCCATGAAGACACCGCTCGGGTCCACCCAGAGGAGGTTGTCGAGGAGACGGTGGCTCAGTGGATGCGGAGCATTACTGGGAACAAGGATAACCCCAGGGGGTCCAGAAGGGCTCTGCCATTCAACGCCGACAACGAGCTGGAAGAGATCAGGCTCTAGTTTCCGAGTGTTTTCTTCTTTCAGTCTGCAATTATTCTTGAATCCGACTGATACTTGTAGCTTATGTCTTACAGATTTATACCAAGATGTATTCGATGCCCAATGGGGAGCAACTCCAAGAGGGAGCCGAGAGTGATGCTGACAGTGCCGATTGGTAGTACGCAGATGATAGTGAGGAGGATGATGAGGACTCGAGCAGCAGTGAGGAGGTTGACTCGCCACCCTGCTCAGATCGTCATTCCAAACAGTCGTAGGATCCTGCGGGCGGGCGTGGCAAAACAGCTCCGCCAAGTACGAAAGTTCCGAAGCGCACTCGGACCTCGACTCTAGAGCCGTCGAAGAAGGCCGTGAAGCAGCCCAAGGTTGTCCCACCGAAGCCCCGGAAGGCCTTGCCCAAGATCAAGGTGGTTGTTCTCGTTGCCTCTGCGTAAGTTTTTGTTTCTTCTCTTTGTCTTCTGTGTTGTCGTCGACTCATGCGCTTGCTTGACCGAGTGAATTCTAGAGCTTTTAGTGCCACGAATTCTGCAACATCCATGGAGGTCGATGGGGAGCGTGGTGATGCGGAGACTACAGACACGGCTACCTCTCGGGTGGGTATGATACCATAATTACATTCATGTCCTATCAATTGCTTCTCTAGTCGATTAAATTTTTACTGTCGAGTGTTTGCAGCACCAACAAATGTTATCCATCTTCCTGATGATGATGATGAGGACATGCCCCGAAAGAACACCGGGAGGGGAGGCAGAACTTTGAGCAAGACGACTTCTCGCTCAGCATCAGAACTTGTGGTCCAACGACTTGTTGATCCAGTACGGACTTCAGTCTCTTCTGCTGACCCTCTGCCTACTGGCCAACCCTCAGCGTCGACTGCTCAGGTGCCTGCCCCGATCGCGCAAGTTCAAGTTTCAGCTCCACCGACCATGTCATCAGTTCCATCGTCTCCTTTATTTGTTACTCATCATGTCCCGGAAGACCAAGTAGGAGCTGCCAAGGAGGCCATGATCCAAGCAGGTCTAATGATGGACCGACTGAAAGTGGTGTGTGACACCAGCAAGGCCGCCTATGATGCCAGCTCTTCCCTCCAAGCCAATGTCCGAGTAAGTGAGATTATAAGTTTATTTTCGATTGGTTTCCAGCTTGAACTCTGCTCTGTTAGAATATGCTACCTGAAAATTGTTGCTTTATTATTCGTAAGATGTTATTCTGTTTCTGCATATGTACACCCAGTGGGTGTGAGTCATGTAGCTGTTTGCAAATCTTTTCACTCAAATTAGACAGGTCATGTCGAGTGAATTATTGGTCCAGTGGGGGCACGCTGAGTGCACCTACTGGGTGTAGTCCCTGAGACCGTTGTTGACAACCATTGGGGGCACGCCCAGTGCACCCACTAGGTGTAGTCCCCAAGACTGTTGTTGAATGTTCGATTCGGAAGTAGTCTTAGAAATCTTTTTTACTACTTGCATTTTATAACTCGGAAGTGACTGGTCTTTGTTTCTGTCGACTGACATATCTTGTTGTTGATTGCAGAAATATTATGAGCTTGAAACCAAATTTGTTGATTTGGAGAAGAAGCAGATTGATCTCAACCTCGATCTGGAGTTAACCAAGAAGAACTCGAAGAAAGCCCAGGATGAAGAAGCTGTCATGGGAGGTAACAATTTGTCGACTGTTCGCCTTGTGATCTTTTTTCCTTTTCATCCTTTGAACCGAGTGGCTCCACTCGAACAGATGTGCGTAATGAAAACCATCAACTCCAAGATCGTCTGAAGAATGTTATTTCTTTAGACAAAATGAAGCAGGCTCTGGAGTAGAAGGACCTTGACCTTGCAGCGGCGCAGAAGACAGTGCGGGAGAAGACTGAACTTGCTGACAAGAAGCTGGCTTCAGTCGGAAAGTTGGAAGAAGAGAACACCAAGTTGAAAACTAATGTTGATGAAGTGAAGAAAGAAGTCGCACAGGTGAAGGAGGAGAAGGTGTCCTTGGCTGACAAAGTTGATGTTCTCACTCGGAAGAGAGATGAACTGGAAACTTATCTGGGAGGTCTTGCCAAGAAGATGTTCCTCATGCTTGAAGGTATTTCTCTTTATCCGACTAATTACAAGAAACTTCTTCTCCATGGAACTGCCAATCCATTACTTTTCTATGCATGCAGAATTCTGTCAAAACTTTGAGGAAGAAACTGGGTGGATCGAAACATGTATGGATTCTATCAACTCCCCCGTCAAGGACGAAGCTGCGATGAACATGTTGCGACTGGAATCTCGCCTTGCTAGTGTCTTGGATTACATCGCTCGACTGAAGGTCGCGCTGTCCCGGATTGACAAGGAGTTATGGCCAGAGGATGTGTTTCTAAACGATCTCGAGTCACTGATGACTCGACTCAACAGCACCCCATTGCGAGTGCAGGCATGGAAGAAGTCAGCTGCCCGCTGCGGTGCTGACGTGGCTTTATCACTCATCCGCGTACATTGCAAGGAAGTCAAAGAAGAGCAGCTAGCGGCTATTAAGGTTGCCAACACTAAGAAGCTTCAATTCCAATCCTTCAGGGAGACCTTCATCGACGCATCCACTCGCATCGCAGATGGCATCTACTTGGACAGTTTCGTCGAGCCAGCAAGTCCCTCCTGTCGAATGAAAAACTTGATAACTTGATTTTATTTGCCTCTAACGTGATTTTATTTGCCTCAGAGTGCCGAGTGATCCTGTAATTGTTAAACTCTTTCGGGCTTGGTGCTCGAGTACTTCTGCTGGTGATTCTGAACCTTGTTGGATTTATCCAAACTTGGTTGCTTCTTTTGAATGCAGTTGTTTTGTCTTTATTATCTTCGGATTTCTTGACTTGGGCGAATTTAGAGTCGCAGTTGAATCTCCGAGTGAGAGGATCGCTCTTCACGCAAAATAGACGTTGTACTTGTGGTGCAGTTCAGAGTGCAACCATACGTTGTACCTGTGCTACAGTTCAAAGTGCAACCATAAGTTGTACTTGTGGCGCAGCTCAGAGTGCGACTAGACGTTGTACTTGTGGCGGAACTCAGGGTCAACCATACGTTGTACTTGTGGCACAACTCAGAGTGCAACCAGACGTTGTACTTGTGGCACAACTCAGAGTGCAACCAGACGTTGTACTTGTGGCGCAGATCGGGGTGCAACCAAACATTGTACTTGTGGCGCAGATCGGGGTGCAACCAAACATTGTACTTGTGGCGCATCTCAGAGTGCGTGGCCGAGCCTCCGAGTGAGTGGGTTGCTCTTCACTCGTAGTATGTTTTGTAACAGGCGAGTGCGGGATCGCAACTAAGCCCCTGAGTGAGGGGGTTGCTGCCGGTGTCAAAACCGGCAGATCTCGGGTAAGGGGGTCCCGAACTGTGCGTCTAGGCCGGATGGTAACAGGAGGCAAGGGACACGAAGTTTTACCCAGGTTCGGGCCCTCTCAATGGAGGTAAAACCCTACGTCCTGCTTGGTTAATATTGATGATATGGGTAGTACAAGAGTAGATCTACCACGAGATCGGATAGGCTAAACCCTAGAAGCTAGCCTATGGTATGATTGTTGTTGTGTATGTTGTCCTACGGACTAAAACCCTCCGGTTTATATAGACACCGCACACGGGACGAAGTCTTCAATCTTGTATCTTCATAGTCCAGGAATCCGGCTGAAGGTATAGTCCGGCCATCCGGACACCCCCTAATCCAGGACTCCCTCAGTAGCCCCTGAACCAGGCTTCAATGACGACGAGTCCGGCGCGAAGATTGTCTTCGGCATTGCAAGGCGGGTTCCTCCTCCAAGTACTTCATAGAAGATTTTGAACACAGAGATAGTGTCCGGCTCTGCAAAATAAGTTTCCACATATTGCCATAGAGAGAATAACATTTACACAAATCTAATCTGCTGACGTATTCCGTAGTGTGACACACCACGACCAAGCCTTTATCCGAGTCGTTTCATTATCCCACCTTAGCACGTCATGCGAGGCGGTTTCCTTGGCCCGTCTTGTTAAAGCAGAGATCGTGTCCCCTTATTCCGGGATTCTCATCAATACGAGCGTGGGTAACCCAACCGCTTCTAGGACTCCTAGATTATAGGCAAGTCCAAACGGACACGGAGAGGACGCTTGATATTCAACCTCTTTATAAAGGGACAAGGCTTTTATTTTTCCCTCCCGTGCTCAATAGAATCCTTCCCCCACCTCAAGCTCAAGCGCCCAAAGTTCAGGTCAGGTGCACCGAACCTTCAGTCATGTCCGGATCTAGCCTTCAAGGCCGATGGGTGCCTTCCTCCGTCACGGAAGAAGACATCAAAAAGTTGAGGGAGGCCAGATATCTGACCGCCGAGATTTTGCATCGGCTGCCTCCCCGAGGGCAGGCCGTCCCCACCCCCGAACCCAACGAGAACATCGTGTTCGTCTCCCACTTCCTCCAAGGTCTAGGCCTTGCTCTGGATCCTTTCGTCAGGGGTTTGATGTTTTACTACGGGCTAGACTTTCATGATCTAGCTCCGAACTCCTTTCTTCATATCACGACATTTATCATCGTGTGCGAGGCCTTCCTCCGGGTTACCCCTCACTTTGGCCTATGGCTCAAGACCTTCGAAGTGAAGCCGAAGATGATCAAGGGGCAACATGCAGCGTGTGGAGGTGCCTCAATACGCAAGATGACGGGAGCTCCGTGGCCCAAAGGTTCCATCCCAGAGGTGTCTGAATTGTGGCAACAAGAGTGGTTCTACATCATGGCTCCTAGAAGTGCCAAGTGGGCGGCCCCCCCTGTTTTCCGCTCGGGCCCTCCACCACAGCTGATGTCATGGATCAGCAGAGGTCTGAGCTGGGGTGCAGCCAAGGACGTGCCTATACTGCAAAGCCGCATTCGAGATCTCTTCAATGGAGATTTCAGTTTGGTTGTGGTAATACAGGTTATGCTGGTTCGTCAAGTCCAGCCTTACAAACGCCGGCCACTTCGCCTGTGGGAGTTCAATCCCGAGGGACCGCGTGCCATTAAAAATTTTCTTGGCCTGACGCACGAGGAGATGTACAAGTCATTCTTCAGACCTCAGGTGGAGTGTCCGGAAATCACCGAGGACGTGGGCCTGAGTAGTAACAGCGCCGCCGAACAGGTAAGGCATCTTCCGACCAAACATACTATCTCTCCTTTGTTACGAAGTTATTTCTGAGAGTTTGCTTTTTGACGAGGACTGGCTAATAAAGGCGAAGTTGAGTCGGTGTTCGGCCCCCCTCCCTGAGGGTTTGGAAAATCCGGTATTGAAAAAGATGCTCCAGACCGCACCTTGCCCGGAGCCGTTGAAGGAAGATACTGTGGAGGATAATGCGGTCGGACGCGGGCCCCCAACGCTGCCCATTCTAGCCGAGGGAGCGAGCGTCTCCATGAAGGAAGACGATCAGAAGAGGAAAAGGACTGCGTCCGGGGATTTGGAAGCCGGAGCTTCCAAACGAGATAAGAAGTCTCCCACAGAGGGTCCTACCTTGGGGGGCGCTGTTGCCGCACAAAGTCCGTGGGGGGATCAATTCTCCCGTGAGTCGTAAGTGACCCGAAATACTTTAATAGTACATATATGCCATCTTTTTCTTCTGAGAAAATAACCACCGCATATATTTTTGCAGTTCGGGCCTTAGCCCCTCTCAAATGAGCTCGTCTTCGGGGGATCTTCTTCCAGAGATGATGGAGAGCGAAACGCCTCCTCCGGACTCCTCCGCTCTAGAAGCGGGCGACCCTGTAGTGTCATCGTGGAGGGCCTCTCCGAGTCCAGTGAGACCGGAAGATAATCCCATTGACCCCCGAAGCTCCCAGTGTCCGGCTCCCGAAGAGAGCAGACAAAAGAGTCCGGCACCGTATAGTGTGCGATCGGATGTTCTGAGGGAGTTGGTGGGGCGAGCGGCCATCTCAGATGAACACCGTGTGATGATGAATACGGTGATGGAGAGAATATCGTCCGCCGAAAGCGGATTGCATGAAGCTTTTATGAGTCTACTGACAGGCTTTGAGGTACGTAAAAGAATGTATGATAGTCCTGCACATGCTAGGTGTGCCCTATGTAGATAGTAGCCCCTGACACTCTAGTTGTCGTCGGAAACGACGGCGAACAGAGGATCATATTCCCAGGTAATAACCATACTGCCTTTATGTGCAGGTGATAGAAGCTTCGGTGGCTAGCCGGACTAGCGAATTTGCCCATTTAGAACGACAGTTGAATGCGGCAGACGCTGACATCGAGCTTGTTAACAAAAGGCTTGACGAGGCACAGGGTAAGTGTCATTATCTGGTAAAGGCCACATAGAAAGAGCAGCATGATGCCAGTATCTTTAATATGTTGTGACTGCAGATGGAGCTGCCACTATTGAAGCCTTGCGGGCAGAACTTGCCCGAGCCAAGGAACAAGCGAGGTTGGGTAATGCGGCTGCTTTGAAGGCGGCCGAGAGTTGCAAGCCGAGAAGGCAGCGCATGGCGAGAGCCGAGACAAGATGGCCAAGATGGCCATAGAATTAAAAGCCGCCGCCGACAGTTGCCAGGTTCTAGAAAAGGAAAACCAAGCAAAGGCATCGGACCTTGAGAAGGCTACTGCGACGAAAAAGGACCTCCGCTCTGCTATGAGGGCAAATAAGGAGGAGCTGCGGGAAGCCGGGGATATTGTAGCTGGGAAATCCTTTATGTTGCGGAGGAAGTTCGGAGATCCACGGTATGCCCCTCTAGATCGGCTGTGGAGTTCGGAGGATGTATATATGGATTTGGTGGCGAGCGCTGCCGACGCAGCCAGGTATTTCCAAGGTCAGACGGACCGTGAAGTAGACCAGTTGTTTTGGAGACAATTCCATTCTCCCGAGCGTCCACTTTCATTGACTGACCAATTAGCCGAATGGGCCGAACGAAATAGGTTGTCCGGACTTTCCATGAGGTCTGTTGTGGACCAGCTATGGTCGGAAAGGTCAAAACCGAACAGCTATTTCAGCTTGGTGCAGCAGTTCCTTGACGTGGTGCCGCGCATTAATGCGATGAAGAGGTCGGCGTGCATAGAAGGCGCACGGATGGCCTTTGCCCATGTTAAAGCATACCGGGCGGAGATGGATGCTACCACTGTTGCAGCGCGGGATTCGGCCATAGGTCGAAGGGCTGCTGAGCACTACTTTGAAGAAGTTCTTGAGGGTGCTCGTTTGATAGAGACCCAGTGCTCAAAAAATATTATGCTTGAGTGATATGTAATCTCATTGTAAGCGAAATGCTTTTATAAATTTTTATAAGGATATTTTTATACTTTTGCCTGAAAGTAATATGATGCCTCCTGGGCGGCCGTTTATGTATACACGTGTATAACCTGAAAGATTGCAGCCGTCGGCTTCAACCCTCACGCATATAATGCGGAGCTGCTCGCAAAAACATGCATTCACACTTAACCCAACGTCTTGGTCCTATTAAGGAGGTGATAGCGGAGCGAGGGAGGCAACCGGACTATAATGCTTTAGCACTTTCACTTAGCCATAGGAGTTTGACAGTGGGGCTACTAGATAGCCCCTGGTGGCTCCGCACTCTCCCGATCTCGGGGTGCGTACATGCCTGGCCGGAAAACGGCCCTTCGTTAAGGCGGAGGAATTCTAACATTCCCACAGGTCATCGAGTGGTTGACCAGTCTCACGCTATATCATGACAGTCAGTTTTCGGCTTTCTCTACTGAGGTGCTCGTCCGAATGAACCAGGGCACAATCGCAGTAGTTCTTCTGGTGCTACCTTAGCCGGTAAAGCGGAACGTAAGGCACCAAAACATAGGAGCCGGGCAAACCCAACATTTGACCAAAGACAATGATTCGGAGCTGATGCATATAGGGCCAGACTTGCGACGCTGAACACTCCCTAAGGTGTTCGGTCTTTGTGGTATAAACTGGGCCTAAATAATGGCCTTTGTAAGAAGCCCCTTGTGTCCAGGTACGTGCATTGTTCTAGCGTGGCCACATGCCAAGACATCAGCATCCTTCTCAACGGTGGATATGTATCAACAAGAGATAGTAAAAAAGGTTTACGCAGGGTCTTAATCTAAAAAGAATCCTTGGAGCGGGTCCCTGCTGCACGTCTGCACCTGTGTCTCCGTTGTGCCGTATCCTGGACAGGTGTAGCACGATGATCGTCTGTAAAAGAGAGGAATTTAGGTGAAAAATTTGTCGTGCAAAAGGATAGTTTGTTAAAGAAACCATGTATAATTTAAGATGAGAAGAAATTGCCACTTGTCTGCGCGTGTTGAGCCCCTTGTATTGACGAATAGGGGTGTGACCGTTTATTCGGTATAAGTAGCGGCGCCAGACCCGATGAAATAGCCAACTTGGATCTCGAGATCGCTCTCCAGATGTACCGCGAGCATGTCGACCGCTTGGACGAACGCCTACACGAGTTCAGGTAGAGCCAAGAGCTACCCTGGGCAAGGGCTGCTGGTCATGGTCTCATGGACGCGTTTTATTTTAAAAAAGTTGTTTCGACGTGGATAACTTTGTATTCACAACAATCATAGTATTGCTCTGTTTCAATGTGTGTACTCTATTTTCCATTCTTATATGTTCTATTTCAATGTGTGTATATACGCTTTCCATTCTGTATATGTGGATGATAATAGCTAAATTCAATTTAGTATACAAAAACAGATAGAAAAATCAAATTCATAATATATATATGTATTGATTGTTCATTAGATCATCATAGAATATATATATATATGGTGGGACTATTTAAAAACACCCCTCTAGAGTTCCTGAATAAGCTATTTAGGAACCCCCTGATTTGGACACTAGACAAAGGATCCGAGCCGAATCCCGATCCCTCCGGCATCCCACCTCACCCCTACAAATCTGACGTCCGATCCCATCGATCCTAGCATCGATTCCCCCACCTAACCTATAGCTTTGAATCCGCCTCGCGCGAGGGAGCAGCGGCGATAGCAGACGCAAGGGAGCGTGCGGCGTCGGCGGCGGCGACCCCTACCTAACTTGTAGCTTCAAATCCACCTCGCACGAGCGAGTTGTGGCGATAGCCGGCGCGAGGGAGTGCACGGCACCAGCGGCGGCAACCCCCACCTAACCTATAGCTTTGAATCCGCCTCGAGCTCTAGATTCGGTCCGCTTCGTCACGATGGTGGCCATCGATTCCCGGTTAGATCATCACTTCTGGATTCCACCCCCTAATAAGCTTTGGATCTCCCACTGCGTCTTCTTCTTTGATTCCCCCAAATGTTTGTTGTTTGAATCATCAACGGCAAATCTGCAAGTTGCATTATGCAGTTAGCATTGTGCTTGAGTTTTGCGTGCAGTTAGCTGGTTTGAGTCCCTATCAGTTGGTAATGTGTATAAAATCTGATGTTAGATGTTGGAGACAACATTTAGTTAGCTATGTGGGATTGTGTAGTTTGAGCTAGAAAATGTGCTTTGCTTGCGCTTGAGTTTTGCGTGGAGTTAGCTGGTTGCGTCCCTATCAGTTTGGTGATGTGTATAGAAATCTGAAGTTAGCTGTTGGAGATACCATTCAGTTAGCTCTGTGGGCTTATGGTTGCATTTGCGCAGTTAACTATGAAAACTTTTCTTCACTGCTTGTAGTAAAAAATGGCACCTGATGAAGACGATGATGACCTAACTAGCAGGATTGTATGTGTTTGACATGCAAAACTCTCCCGTGCAGAATGACCCAATTTACGTTTTAAAACCAGTGGTGGTGCAAACTGCGAGGGATCCACCACAGGCGCCAATGAATGAAAGAGTTACTGGACGCAATTGCGAACCTATGCCGCGCCTGAAGAACCATCAACACCAATCAAGCATCCTGGAGACAATCAATGAGGTAGAGTGTGACAATTAACTGTGTAAAAATTTACTTGTTTTTGCGTACGCGGAGAGCTTTCAAATTTTCGCAGTTATATTTTTACTTGTAAAACTTCATAAAAGCAATTGTGTTTGTGAGTAAATCAGGTGGATGATGGACCTGCACAAGATGATGATGAACACATGGATGTTGCCGATGAAAGTGATGATCACATTGAATGCTGGACTAAGATTGTTCCTCAAGATGACTGTGAGCGAGAACTCGAGCAAGTCTTTGTTCTAAGGCCTAAAACACAATGTCCATGATATCCACAAGCTCAAGAATACCAGTCTAGTCAGAGCAATGATAAGGCATGTGCAGATACTTGTACAGACAACTGTGAGAAAGCTAGAACTGCACGTTGTTCTGTCGCCCAAAAAAAGATAACAAAAATGATGTTCTGCTAACATCAGCAGTTAGGTGTTCCACCATCATGCAGTTAGGGTTGAGTGCATAAGGGAGTTAGAAACTATGGGGCAGTTAGCTTAAATAATGCAGTTATGTGATAAAGCAACTAGGTTTAAATACACATGGAAGTTAGAGTACACAACAACTAAAATTTTACTCAATAACGAAAAAGGCAGTTAACTAGATGCCGTGGGGAGGTGGGTGGAGCGCACCCTTCTTTAGGCCCATGGTGGGTGGCCTACTCCCACTCCGGTGACATAGCCCTGCCCATCCCAGACTCCAGCTCCGGTGACACTTTCCCCATGTCATCGTTCTAGTGGAGGCGTAGAAGCTTGTTACGGTGGTGACTTCCTGCTTTTCAGTTAACTTTAGTAGCGCTAAAACTCTTTGCCTCCTTCAGTTAACTTTCTCTTCATGTCCTAGATGGATCTCATCCTCGAGCGGTTCATGGTGTGGATCTCCGGCGGTTAGCTTTTGGCTTTCTTCTACTCCTCCGACCCATCCTCTATAGTTGGCAATTATTTGGGGGTTATCTATAGCTAGCATGTTCGGTTCTTACTTGCAAAATAATGTTGTGTCTAGAGTCAAGACATCCCTGTTCGGTTTATTATTTTGGGGATCCAGTGAATATTATTTTTCCTGTTAGCAGTTAACTTCTGCTCCATTTCACCAGGGATCGACGAGGTGCAGGACCCCTGATGGGGGTTTACTGGTGGAGCGACCTCTCTACAGCTAGCTCGGTTTCATGGATAAGTTAGCTTAGTTTCAAGGAGCAGTTTGCTTTACTGATAGTTATGTAAAAAATAAATAGAGATCACTGCTCAATTAGCTCTTGCCCCCATGCTGCCAGCGGTGCGATCCATGGTGCGAAGTTTGCCAATGCTCAGTTTCATGGAGCAGTTAGTTCAGGGACTAGCTGCAGTTATCTTGCATCCAAAAAAATTAAGTGATGCACACAACTATGATTTTGCCAAGCCCCTGCTTGCGTGAGGTACAAAAAATAGCAATCTAATTAGAGGGTTCAGTTTGTTTGCCAAGCCCCTGCTTGCATGAGCTAAAAAATATTTTTAATCCTGGTAGTTAACTCGGTGTTAACTGCCGGAATCCTTGGCAGTTAGCTATTTAAATCCCGGTAGTTAGCTATTCCAGTCCCGGTGGTTAACTTGACCACGGAAAAAATAGAAAAAAATAATTAAAAACAAAAGAAGCAAAAAAGTATTATCAACCATTGCAGTTAGCTTGCTCATCGTGTGTAGTTAGGTATTTCATACCCGTAGTTACTGTGACCCAATAAAAAAAGAAAAAACATTTTTAGTCCCGCGGTTAACTTAGTGCTAACTGTTGTGATTCCTGGCAGTTAGCTATTTCACTCCCAGAAGTTAACTTGACCTGGCGATAAAAGTATAGAAGATAAAAACAATTTTCAGTCTCAGGAGTTAGCTTGTCAGCATATGTCAGTTAGCTATTCCGCGCGAGCAGTTAGCATGTACTGTAGCAGTTCAGGCAAAAAATGTCGAAAATGATTTGCTTTTTGAAAACTGCTCTTAAACCGTAGCAAATCCGAAAATGTGTTATATATGCCAAAGTTCGGGCAAATCGGTACCTTTCTAACGGTATATCATACGCATCATTCCGACAAAAGATTTCAAAATTCCTTTCACAAACATATTGAAAACTCATTTGATGGATTTTCAGTTTTTTGAATTTTGTTTAAAAACTGGATCGATTTTCAGAAAACGACCAAAATGAGTTTTTTGCTCCTTCTCAATAGCTATCGAACGGTATAACAGTTGCATCAATCCGATTAGTGGTTAAATAAATACGACCCAAAATAGTGTGGGAAAACGATGCTAGAAAAAGTCCGCCCGACAGTTAACTAGTATAGTTCGCAAAGTGAGCTATGTTCTCGTGCAGTTCGGAATGGTTCCTGGATAGCTTATTCAGGAATGGGTTGCAGAATAGTTGTCATGTATATATATATATATATATAAATCATCACATATACGTGATGATACTTAACAGTAGGTACAATGCATAAAATTGAAAACAAACAATACTAAAACAAATATCCCTTCTGGGGCCGGTATTCCGGCAGCCCCTCGCCAGCAGCTCCCTGGTGCACGGCATCTTCCTAGTGCGGAGGCAGTACTTGACTCCTTCACCTCGCAGCGCTTGACGTACCGATCTACCTATTGCTGGCGGACGCGCGCGGCCGATCTTACCATTTCGTTGGGTGCCCACCGGAGCTCCTCATCGGTGGCACGCTGGAGCTTATCGGCCCATCTCCACGCAGCGACGAGGCGCCCAACGCCTATGACCGTCCTCGCGAAGTACCCGTCTTCATACACCTCGTCAGCACGACGACGCTCCCGCCCCCAAAGCTCCGCTGCCTCCTTTTTCCAGGCGGCACCACGGGTTTCACAGGCCGCCTGGTACCTGGCTTCCTCCTCCTCCATCTCCTTCTTGAACGCCATTTGCCTGGCTTTCTCAGCCTGCGGGAGCGACTTCCACAAACAAAGATTGTACTGACTCCAAAACCAATCCAAAGTTGGGGGGTCTGGCGCAACCTCGTCAGGCGGCGCGTAGGGGTTCTCGTCACTGCTAATCGAGTGAGCATCCTAGGGGGCGGCGACTCCTCGTCGGCGCGTGGGCAGACCGGCGGCGCCATAGCAGAGATTTGAGAGAGAGAGAGAGAGAGAGAGAGAGAGAGGGCAAGCGAGGGGAGGATGTAGATGAGAATGCAGGCGGGACAACGTGAGCAAGGTAGTATTTATTGGTAGCCGGAATCTAGATCGACGGGGACAGTACACACGCCGGTCGCTGGAATTTACGAGTACTGTACTTTGAATTACACACAATTCCCGCAGCAAATCCGTGTGTGAACATAATAGCCAAAATCCGTGTGTGAACATAATAGCTGACAGTTTCCAATGCAGAACCGTGTCTGATTAATGATCCCCGCCATTCACCTACCAAACCTCGAGCCGCGGGATAGACTGCCAATCGTGTGGGGGGCGGTTGTCTTGCCAGATCTTTACATTTTCTTTTTTGAACACCACATATTTACATCGTCTGATGATTTTTTAACTCACACACAAGTACACAAAAATATGATTTTTCAAATTGTTTTGGTTAGGCGTTGCATGTAGATGTAGTTCAAATATGAATTACGATCATTAAGGGGTTAGAAAATCACTTAAATGTCTTTAGAAGGCCAAATGACCCCTGAATTTACCAAATTTTCACATGACAGTTGTATTAGTGCACGTTAAACGTAGGAAAAATTTTGAAGGCCGTAAGAGGAAGCTATC
The DNA here is from genome assembly GCF_003073215.2 of Triticum urartu. Classification (NCBI taxonomy): domain Eukaryota; kingdom Viridiplantae; phylum Streptophyta; class Magnoliopsida; order Poales; family Poaceae; genus Triticum; species Triticum urartu. Next base: position 318,880,629 of record NC_053022.1, on the reverse strand, counting down.
TCCCGTTCATCATCAAACATGCATTGTTCTCTCTCGGAACCACGAAACTTCTAGCGAGTTACTCCGGTTTGTGAGGGGTGGGTGTCCAAACGTTCGTCAAACATGCCAATTTTTTTACCACATCATCTCGGTGGCATGACATTACATCAACCAAGGTTTCATGTGTTTCTGATCATTTTCCTATTTTTTTAAATTAAAATGCCATGTCGCTCCATGCATACGTATGCATGTGTCCATGTCGTGACACCAATATGTTTGAAAATTCCTTCTAATTTACTCCAGATGGAATTAACTCGCACACAAGTATACAAATATGATTTTTCAAACCGTTTTGGTTAGGCGTTGCATGTAGATGTAGTTCAAATTTGAATTACGGTCATTAAATGGTTAGAAAATCACTTAAATGTCTTTGAAAGGTCAAATGACCCCTAAAATTTTCCAAATTTTCACATTACAGTTATAGTAGAGCACGTTAGACGTTGAAAAAATTTCAAGGCCATAAGAGGAAGCTATCTCCCGTTCGTCATGAAACATGCATTGTTCCCTCTCGGAACCATGAACATTCTAGCGAGTTGCTCCGGTTTGTGAGGGGTGTGTGTCCGAACTTTCGTCAAACATGCCAATTTCTTTACCACATCATCTTGGTGGCATGACATTAAATCAAGCAAGGTTTCATGTTTTTCTGATCATTTTTTTAATTTTTTGGAATTAAAATGCCATGGCATGTACTCCATGCATGTGCCAATGCCTTGACACCAATATGTTTGAAGATTCCTTCGAATTTACTGCACATGGAATTAACTCGCACACAAGTACACAAAAATATGATTTTTCAAACCGTTATGGTTAGGCGTTGCATGTAGATGTAGTTCAAATTTGAATTGCTGTCATTAAATGGTTAGAAAATCACTTAAATGTCTTTAAAAGGTCAAATGACCCCTGAAATTTACCAAATTTTCACATGATAGTTGTGTTAGTGCATGTTAAACGTAGGACAAAAAAATGAAGGCCATAAGAGGAAGCTATGTCCCGTTCGTCATCAAACATGCATTGTTCCCTCTCAGAACCACGAACCTGCTAGCGAGTTGCTCCGGTTTGTGAGGGGTGTGTGTCCAAACGTTCGTCAAACATGCCAATTTATTTACCACATCATATTGGTGGCATGACATTACATCAACCAAGGTTTCATCTGTTTCCGATCATTTTTCTATTTTTTGAATTAAAATGCCATGTCACTCCATGCATACGTATGCATGTGTCCGTGTCGTGAGACCAATATGTTTGAAAATTCCTTCTAATTTACTACACATGGAATTAACTCGCACACAAGTACACAGATATGATTTTTCAAACCATTTTGGTTAGGCATTGCATGTAGATGTAGTTCAAATTTGAATTACGGTCATTAAATGGTTAGAAATCACTTAAATGTCTTTGAAAGGTCAAATGACCCCTAGAATTTTCCAAAATTTCACATTATAGTTGTTGTAGTGCACGTTAGACGTTGAAAAAAATTCAAGGCCGTAAGAGGAAGCTATCTCCCGTTCGTCATCAAACATGCATTGTTCCCTCTCGGAACCACGAACCTTCTAGCAATTTGCTACAGTTTGTAAGGATTGTGTGTCCATACTTACGTCAAACATGCCAATTTCTTTACAACATCATTTGGGTGGCATGACATTAAATCAAGCAAGATTTCATATTTTTCTGATCATTTTTTATTTTTTTGGAATTAAAATGCCATGGCATGTACTCCATGCATGTGCCCATGCCTTGACACCAATATGTTTGAAAATTCCTTCGAATTTAGTGGACATGGAATTAACTCGCACACAAGTACACAAAAATATGATTTTTCAAACCGTTATGGTTAGGCGTTGCATGTAGATGTAGTTCAAATTTGAATTACGGTCATTAAATGGTTAAAAAAATCACTTAAATGTCTTTAAAAGGTCAAATGACCCCTGAAATTTACCAAATTTTCACATGACAGTTGTATCGGTGCACGTTAAACATAGGAAAATATTTGAAGTCCGTAAGAGGAAGCTATCTCCCGTTCGTCATCAACCATGCATTGTTCCCTCTCCGGACCATGAACCTTCTGGCGAGTTGCTCCGGTTTGTGAGGGGTGCGTGTCCAAACATCGTCAAACATGCCAATTTCTTTACCACATCATCTTGGTGGCATGACATTACATCAACCAAGGTTTCATGTGTTTCTCATCATTTTTCCATTTTTTGAATTAAAATGCCATGTCACTCCATGCATACGTATACATGTGTCCGTGTCGTGAGACCAATATGTTTGAAAATTCCTTCCAATTTACTGCACATGGAATTAACTCGCACACAAGTACACATATATGATTTTTCAAATCGTTTTGGTGAGGCGTTGCATGTAGATGTAGTTCAAATTTGAATTACGATCATTAAATGGTTAGAAAATCACTTGAATGTCTTTAAAAGGTCAAATGACCCCTAAAATTTTCCAAAATTTCACATTATAGTTGTAGTAGTGCATGTTAGATGTTGAAAAAAAATTGAATGCCGTAAGAGGAAGCTATCTCCTGTTCGTCATCAAACATGCATTGTTCCTCTCGGAACCACGAACCTTCTAGCTAGTTGCTCTAGTTTGTGAGGGGTGTGTGTCCAAACTTTTGTCAAACATGCCAATTTCCTTACCACATCATCTTGGTGGCATGACATTATATCAACCAAGGTTTCATGTGTTTCTGATTTTTTTTGAATTAAAATGACATGCCACTCCATGCATACATATTCATGCATATGTGTCCATGTCGTGATACAAATATGTTTGAAAATTCCTTCTAGTTTACTACACATGGAATTAACTCGCACACAAGTACACAAATATGATTTTTCAAACCGTTTCGGTTACGCGTTGCATGTAGATGTAGTTCAAATCTGAATTACGGTCATTAAATGGCTAGAAAATCACTTAAATGTCTCTAAAAGGTCAAATGACCCCTATAATTTTCAAAAATTTCACAATACAGTTGTAGTAGTGCATGTTAGACGTAGAAAAAATTTGAAGGCCGTAAGAGGAAGCTATCTCCGGTTCATCATCAAACAAGCATTGTTCCCTCTCAGAGCCACGAGCCTTTTAGTGAGTTGCTCTGGTTTGTGAGGGGTGTTGACATTACATCATCTTGGTGGCATGACATTACATCAACCAAGGTTTCATGTGTTTCCGAATTTTTTTAATTTTTTGGAATTAAAATGTCATGTCACTCCATGCTTAATTGGGTCATAGCCGTTAGACCAATATGTTTGAAAATTCCTTCCAATTTAATGCACATGGAATTAAATCGCACATAAGTACACGAAATATGAGTTTCCAAACCGTTATGGTTAGCTGTTGCATGTACATGTAGTTCAAATTTCAATTATGGTTATTAAATGGCTAGAAAATCACTTAAATGTCTTAGAAGGTCAAATGACCCCTGAAATTTTCCAAAATTTGACATGACAGTTATATTAGTACTACAAAATTTCTCATTCATTTAAAAGACCATCTGTTAGCACTTTATTCCAAATTCGTCTTTCACAACTAATAAAAAATATCTACAACATCACACACAGTTGTTTTCTAGGAACCGTTTGCGATGAAAATATCTGGGTTTATTTAAGTCTCCCTCCTTAAGCTTTGCTGGCTCGTCTACTCTAGCGTCGGAAACCCCCGAATCCATGAATCCTGATCCCCATTCCTGCACCCCCTTCTTGCAAAGATGACACCATGGAAACGCTTCATGAAGGCCCGTACGATGGCCGCGTCCCCGTGAGGGAGTCCTGGATTAGGTGGTCTCTGGACAGCCGGACTATATCCTTTGGCCGGACTATTGGACTATGAAGATACAAGATTGAAGACTTCGTCCCGTGTCCGGATGGGACTCTACTTGGCGTGGAAGGCAAGCTAGGCAATACGGATATGTATATCTCCTCCTTTGTAACCGACCTTGTGTAACCCTAGCCCCGTCCGGTGTCTATATAAACCGGAGGGTTTTAGTCCGTAGGACAACATACAATCATACAGTAGGCTAGCATCTAGGGTTTAGCCTCTTTTATCTCATGGTAGATCAACTCTTGTACTACTCATATTATCAAGAACAATCAAGCAGGACGTAGGGTATTATCTCCATCAAGAGGGCCCGAACCTGGGTAAACATCGTGTCCCCTTCTTCTTGTTAACATCTGCCTTAGACGCACAGTTCGGGACCCCCTACCCAAGATCCGCCGGTTTTGACACCGACATTGGTGCTTTCATTGAGAGTTCCACTGTGTCGTCACCGTAAGGCTCGATGGCTCCTTCGATCATCGGTAACGATGCGGTCTAGGGTGAGGTCTTCCTCCCCGGACAGATCTTCGTATTCGGCGGCTTCACACTGCAAGCCAATTCGCTTGGCCATCTGGAGCAGATCGAGAGCTACGCCCCTGGCCATCAGGTCAGATTCGGAAACTTGAACTACACGGCCGACATCCGCGGAGACTTGATCTTCGATAGATTCGAGCCCATGTCGGCCGCACCGCACAGTGATACGTCTCCAATGTATCTACTTTTCCAAACACTTTTGCCCTTGTTTTGGACTCTAACTTGCATGATTTGAATGGAACTAACCCGGACTGACGCTGTTTTCAGTAGAATTACCATGGTGTTATTTATGTGCAAGAGCAAACGTTCTCGGAATGACCTGAAACTTCACGGAGCGACTTTTCAGAAAATAAGAAAAATACCTGCAAAAGATGGAGGCCAGGGGGGCCACCACCTTGCCACGAGGGTGGGGGCGTGCCTTCCCCCCTAGGGTGTGCCCCCCTACCTCGTGGGCCCCCCGGTGCGAGATGTAGCAACAGTTGTCTTTACACCAGTTTTGGCATACATAGTGGACGTCCTTAGTGTATTAGTTCTATGTTACTAAATTTATGCATGTACACACCTGTTAGTATCAATTTGCTGTCATCCACTATGTTGTTGCAGTTATATTTACCTTCCTCATAAAATGTTCAATTTGTTATTTATTGTACATGAGTAAGAACTTGTAGCGTCGTTGTAGTTAATTATAGCTTCTGATGTTCCAGAATTTGGTTGTTGTCTTAGTACCAATTATTTCATTTGCACATTGATCTTTTTGAGAAGATATGTCATAATTAACATGTTTCTTCAGTTTTTCAAAATAAGCATTGGTGATTTCTATGTTGCTATAAACCCATTTCCCCTACAATTGTTACTGGTCTAGTTTTAAATAATATAGGATGAACGGAAGTGTTCTTACTTGGAGTGGGTTGATCAAGAGTGGCCACAATCTTTGAAGATGTGCCTAACGAAGCTCTGGAGCATGTATGGGGAAGTGAACACAGCTAGGCTTAGAGAAAGTCTTGTCAATGCTGAAGCATATTTCAAGATGCGGGATAAAAAGTTGAAGGTGGAGAATGAGCTCAGATTTTTTTAAGAGACTTTGCTAAGATGGTGTTGGCGAAGGAGGAGGCACTTTCCCAGTTGGCCCGTGCAAAACGGGTTCTTACTGAACTGAAAGCAGAGGTGGATAAGACGAGCCTGGATGATCTCGGTTAGGGAAATGAATATATTGTTCTTATGAAGTTGAACTAGCTATATGTTGTATTGTGTTGTTTTCATCTAGCTACCGTATTGTGATGTTATAATATATTTCTGTGCCTGATATGAAATTGGCAAATAGCTGTTCCATATGAAATGTGAATTTGCGTAATACTGGAATTATTAATTGTAAACTAATAAACCTGCAAAATGTGTCATGGACCTTTGCAAACGGTTCTAGCAGTAAAAGCGGTTGCGATGGATAGCCCAAGCCACACATTTTTCTTCATCAAATCGTGTGTGATATAGTTGATAAAAGCAAACAATCAACCAAGGAAGACCATGTTAGTTACAACTTTCACACACGAGCCTACACATAAAACTATGTGCGATTTATGTCCGAACAGAAACGTTTTCCCTGGATTGACTGTGTGGGATGTACATAAGAACGGAAACATATTGCTTGGATTGATTGTGTGTGATATACATACGAACAGAAATGTTTTTCTGGGATTCACCGTGTGGGATGTACATACCTACAGAAATGATTTTCTCGGATTACCGTGTGGGATGTACATACATACAGAAATGATTTATGGGATTCACCACGTGGGATGTACATACCTATGGAAATGATATCTGGGATTCACCATGTGGGATGTACATACCTATGGAAATGATTTTTGGGATTCACCATGTGGGATGTACATACCTACGGAAATGATTGGGTTTCGATGCCTCGCCCGATCGCACAAGGCCCCAGCCTGGGTCCCAGGAGGGCCTATCCCCGACGATTTCTGGGTCGTGTGGGAAGGATACCCTATCGCACACACTCACTTGGCGACGGTTCCAAATGCCGTCACGGAAAGGGGTAAAAACCCGTTTATTTAGGACCGACGTGCACCAGTGGGTGCGAACCCTTGTGCCAGAGGAGGAGGGTGGCTTATATAGAGTGCGGCAGACCCCTCCAGCCCTCAGTTACACTGGGTTCAATGTAAGTTAAGACAGGGGCGTTACTGGTAATGCCTGCTATAAATGACTATTAATGACCTTTAAGACTACGGAGTGAACGCCTGACCGTTGCCATCCTGGGGTGGCTTTAGATCTTCTATACTCCGAGTGATTCTTCATATGGTTGAGTGACTCTATCTTGGTCGAGTGGAATTAGGGTATCCGAGTGGAAAAGCTGGTCGAGTGGATTGCACTCCAAGGTGATTTCAGTCGGTATCTTCTGTTGTACTTTGAATGTCTTTGACTCTAGGGCAGTGTCCTTGGTTAGGGCGTCTAGGTTAGGCCTATGATCCTACCCTAGGCACATGCCATCATCATTAGCCCCCGAATGGACTGAGATCCGAGTGAAGAAGGGTTGAAGTTGGTTCCGACCTGATTCCATGCTTTGGAGGCATTTCATCGGAGTCTGGAAATCATACTGGAACTTCAACCTTGCATCCATCTCCTTGATCGATTCTGAGGTCGTCGAGTGAATTACGTCGTAAATCTTTGAGCGAATTAGAGTGTGAAATCTTTGGCGCGATTGATTGCTCTGCGGTTCCCGGATCTCACGGGATTCGTAATTTTGGAGAAGCGCGCGGGACAGAGCGTGACGTAGTAAGCAAAACAGATAGACAGAGGCGCCTCAATTTCCATGTGGCCTTTTTCGCCATGTATTGAGCGAGCATCAGTGGCGGGATGTGGTAGGATTGCTCGGGACCATGGGTCAGCCACTCGGAAGGAGTCCCACAAAAGGCATCGAGGCCAATGCGTGACACTGTGCATTCCATTCTCCCTCGTGCTCCCCTCTACTCTCAACTCTTCCCCCCAGTCCACGTGCACTCCGCCGCCATGGGGAAGGACAAGACGACGGGCCTGGCGCACACGAAGAAGATGATGGCGGCGGCCAAAGGCAAGAAGACGGCTCGGGGGTCGTTGTCGCGGTCCGGTCTGCCGCCTGGTTGGATCCAGGGGGACTAGATCTGCTCCATCGTCGAGCGGGAGGACGAGAAGCTCGCCGCGGATGGCATGATTGTTGACGGATCTTGGAGGCTGCCGGAGGGGGAATCTGAGCCCTAGCTGTGCGAGGGTGAGAGTGTCCTCCTCACCACCCACGTAGACTGAGGTTTTTCCCTTCCCCCGCATCCATTCTTTCGGGGTTTCTTGAACTTTTTTGGTGCTCAGATTCACCATTTCCCCCCAAACACAATTATGTATCTTGCTACGTACATCTCATTGTGCGAAAACTTCCTGGGCTGTCAACCACACCGGGGTCTTTTCAAACACATCTTCACTTGCCGTTCTCAAAGGGTGAAGAAAGCAAATCCGACTGACGAAAAGACGCACATGATCCAGATGTGTGGGGGTTTAGGGATTCAAACTAGGGGTAGAAGCACTTTTCCTTCCATGACCCTTCCCGAGTCAGTCAGAGGATGGAAGTCGACCTAGTTCTACTGCAAAGACATCCCGACTCCTGGTCAGTCGACCGGCCTCCCTCCTTTCACAATCAAGAGACTCTGCCAACCTTCTTCACTAATTGTAACTCCAGAAGACAAGGGCGAGGTGTCTGTCGGTGTTGAAACCAGCGGATCTCGGGTAGGTGGTCCCGAACTGTGCGTCTAGGCCGGATGGTAACAGGAGGCATGGGACATGATGTTTTACCCAGGTTTGGGCCCTCTTGATGGAGGTAAAACCCTACGTCCTACTTGATTGATATTGATGATATGGGTAGTAGAAGAGTAGATCTACCACGAGATCAGAGAGGCTAAACCCTAGAAGCTAGCCTATGGTATGATTGTATGTTATGGTTGTTGTCCTACAGACTAAAACCCTTCGGTTTATATAGACACCGGAGAGGGTTAGGGTTACACAAGGTCGGTTACAAAGGAGAAGATATCCATATCCGTATTGCCTAGCTTGCCTTCCACGCCAAGTAGAGTCCCATCCGGACACGGGACGAAGTCTTCAATCTTGTATCTTCATAGTCTAACAGTCCAGCCAATGGAGATAGTCCGGCTGTCCGGAGACCCCCTAATCCAGGACTCCCTCAGTGTCCCTTTTAGTCGACGCAGTAGTTAACTTAGTTCGGGAGGGTGTGAGTGGCATGGATCCGTTGGAGGTGTTCCTTAGTCGACGTATCCAGCCTCTCCAAGCCTGTGATCATCCAATGTGGTTGTACTCGGGCCCTGAAGACACCGCTCGGGTCCACCTAGAGGAGGTTGTCGAGGAGACGGTGGCTCAGTGGCTGCGGAGCATTACTGGGAACAAGGATAACCCCAGGGGGTCCAGAAGGGTTCTGCCATTCAACGCCGACAACGAGCCGAAAGAGATCAGGCTCTAGTTTCCGACTGTTTTCTTCTTTCAGTCTACAATTGTTCTTGAATCCGACTGATACTTGTAGCTTATGTCTTACAGATTTATACCAAGATGTATTCGATGCCCAATGGGGACCAACTCCAAGAGGGAGCGGAGAGTGATGCTGACAGTGCCGATTGGTAGTACGCAGATGATAGTGAGGAGGAGGAGGAGGACTCGAGCAGCAGTGAGGAGGTTGACTCGCCACCCTGCTCAGATCGTCGTTCCAAACAGTCGTAGGATCCTACAGGCGGGCGCGGCAAAGCAGCTCCGCCAAGTACGAAAGTTTCGAAGCGCACTCGGACCTCGACTCTAGAGCCGTCGGAGAAGGCCGTGAAGTAGCCCAAGGTTGTCCCACCGAAGCCCCGGAAGGCCTTGCCCAAGATCAAGGTGGTTGTTCTCTTTGCCTCTGCGTAAGTTTTTGTTTCTTCTCTTTGTCTTCTGTGTTGTCGTCGACTCATGCGCTTGCTTGACCGAGTGAATTCTAGAGCTTTTAGTGCCACGAATTCTGCAACATCCATGGAGGTCGATGGGGAGCGTGGTGATGCGGAGACTGCGGACACGGCTACCTCTCGGGTGGGTATGATACCATAATCACATTCATGTCCTGTCAATTGCTTCTCTAGTCGATTAAATTTTTCCTGTCGAGTGTTTGCAGCACCAACAAATGTTATCCAGCTTCCTGATGATGATGATGAGGACATGCCCCCAAATAACACCGAGAGGGGAGGCAGAACTTTGAGCAAGACGACTTCTCGCTCAGCATCAGAACTTGTGGTCCAACAACTTGTTGATCCAGTACGGACTTCAGTCTCTTCTGCTGACCCTCTGTCTACTGGCCAACCCTCAGCGTCGACTGCTCAGGTGCCTGCCCCGATCGCACAAGTTCAAGTTTCAGCTCCACCGACCACGTCATCAGTTCCATCGTCTCCTTTATTTGTTACTCACTATGTCCCGGAAGACCAAGTAGGAGCTGCCAAGGAGGCCATGATCCAAGCAGGTCTAATGATGGACCGATTGAAAGTGGTGTATGACACCAGCAAGGCCGCCTATGATGCCAGCTCTGCCCTCCAAGCCAATGTCCGAGTAAGTGAGATTATAAGTTTATTTTCGATTGGTTTCCAGCTTGACCTCTGCTCTGTTAGAATATGCTACCTGAAAATTGTTGCTTTATTATTCGTAAGATGTTATTCTGTTTCTGCATATGTACACCCAGTGGGTGTGAGTCATGTAGCTGTTTGCAAATCTTTTCACTCAAATTAGACAGGTCATGTCGAGTGAATTATTGGTCCAGTGAGGGCATGCTGAGTGCACCTACTGGGTGTAGTCCCCGAGACCGTTGTTGACTGCTGGAAGTCAACGGTGGTCTTAAAACTTTCTTTTCTCTCTTTTTTATACTCCTTCCACTCGTGGTGGGCAGACCATGTCGAGTGGGAGATCGAACCATTGGGGGCACGCCCAGTGCACCCACTAGGTGTAGTCCCCAAGACTGTTGTTGAATGTTCGATTCGGAAGTAGTCTTAGAAATCTTTTTTACTACTTGCATTTTATAACTCGGAAGTGACTGGTCTTTGTTTCTGTCGACTGACATATCTTGTTGTTGATTGCAGAAATATTATGAGCTTGAAACCAAATTTGTTGATTTGGAGAAGAAGCAGATTGATCTCAACCTCGATCTGGAGTTAACCAAGAAGAACTCGAAGAAAGCCCAGGATGAAGAAGCTGTCATGGGAGGTAACAATTTGTCGACTGTTCGCCTTGTGATCTTTTTTCCTTTTCATCCTTTGAACCGAGTGGCTCCACTCGACAGATGTGCGTAATGAAAACCATCAACTCCAAGCTCGTTTGAAGAATGTTATTTCTTTAGACAAAATGAAGCAGGCTCTGGAGCAGAAGGACCTTGACCTTGCAGCGGCGCAGAAGACAGTGCAGGAGAAGAATGAACTTGCTGACAAGAAGCTGGCTTTAGTCAGAAAGTTGGAAGAAGAGAACACCAAGTTGAAAACTAATGTTGATGAAGTGAAGAAAGAAGTCGCGCAGGTGAAGGAGGAGAAGGTGTCCTTGGCTGACAAAGTTGATGTTCTCACTCTGAAGAGAGATGAACTGGAAACTTATCTGGGAGGTCTTGCCAAGAAGATGTTCCTCATGCTTGAAGGTATTTCTCTTTATCCGACTAATTACAAGAAACTTCTTCTCCATGGAATTGCCAATCCATTACTTTTGTGTGCATGCAGAATTCTATCAGAACTTTGAGGAAGAAACTGGGTGGATCGAAACATGTATGGATTCTATCAACTCCCCCGTCAAGGACGAAGCTGCGATGAACATGCTTGACTGGAATCTAGCCTTGCCAGTGTCTTGGATTACACCGCTCGACTGAAGGTCGCGCTGTCCCGGATTGACAAGGAGTTATGGCCAGAGGATGTGTTTCTAAACAATCTCGAGTCACTGATGACTCGACTCAACAGCACCCCATTGCGAGTGCAGGCATGGAAGAATTCAGCTGCCCGCTGTGGTGCTGACGTGGCTTTATCACTCGTCCGCGTACATTGCAAGGAAGTCAAAGAAGAGTAGCTAGCGGCTATTAAGGTTGCCAACACTAAGAAGCTTCAATTCCAATCCTTCATGGAGACCTTCATCGACGCATCCACTCGCATCGCAGATGGCATCTACTTGGACAGTTTCGTCGAGCCAGCAAGTCCCTCATGTCGAATGAAAAACTTGATAACTTGATTTTATTTGCCTCTGAATGCCGAGTGATCCTGTAATTGTTAAACTCTTTCGGGCTTGGTGCTTGAGTACTTCTGCTGGTGATTATGAACCTTGTTGGATTTATCCAAACTTGGTTGCTTCTTTTGAATGCAGTTGTTTTGTCTTTATTATCTTTGAATTTCTTGACTTGGGCGAATTTAGAGTCGCAGTTGAATCTCCGAGTGAGAGGATCGCTCTTCACGCAGAATAGACATTGTACTTGTGGTGCAGTTCAGAGTGCAACCATACATTGTACCTGTGGTGCAGCTCAGAGTGCAACCATACGTTGTACTTGTGGCGCAGCTCAGAGTGCGACCAGACGTTGTACTTGTGGCGCAACTCAGGGTCAACCATACGTTGTACTTGTGGCACAACTCAGAGTGCAACCAGACGTTGTACTTGTGGCGCAGATCGGGGTGCAACCAAACATTGTACTTGTGGCGCATCTCAGAGTGCGTGCCCGAGCCTCCGAGTGAGAGGGTTGCTCTTCACTCGGAGTATGTTTTGTAACAGGCGAGTGCGGGATCGCAACTAAGCCCCCGAGTGAGAGGGTTGCTGCCGGTGTCAAAACCGGTGGATCTCGGGTAGGGGGTCCCGAACTGTGCGTCTAGGCCGGATGGTAACAGGAGGCAAGGGACACGAAGTTTTACCCAGGTTCAGGCCCTCTCAATGGAGGTAAAACCCTACGTCCTGCTTGATTAATATTGATGATATGGGTAGTACAAGAGTAGATCTACCACGAGATCGGAGAGGCTAAACCCTAGAAGCTAGCCTATGGTATGATTGTTGTTGTGTAGGTTGTCCTACGGACTAAAACCCTCCGGTTTATATAGACACCGGAGAGGGTTAGGGTTACACAAGTCGGTTACAATGGTAGGAGATCTGCATATCCGTATCGCCAAGCTTGCCTTCCACGCCAAGGAAAGTCCCTTTCGCACACGGGACGAAGTCTTCAATCTTGTATCTTCATAGTCCAGGAATCCGGCTGAAGGTATAGTCCGGCCATCCGGACACCCCCTAATCCAGGACTCCCTCAGTAGCCCCTGAACCAGGCTTCAATGACATTGAGTCCGGCGCGAAGATTGTCTTCGGCATTGCAAGCCGGGTTCCTCCTCCAAGTACTTCATAGAAGATTTTGAACACAGAGATAGTGTCCGGCTCTGCAAAATAAGTTTCCACATATTGCCATAGAGAGAATAACATTTACACAAATCTAATCTGCTGACGTATTCCGTAGTGTGACACACCACGACCAAGCCTTTATCCGAGTCGTTTCATTATCCCACCTTAGCGCGTCATGCGAGGCGGTTTCCTTGGCACGTCTTGTTAAAGCAGAGATCGTGTCCCCTTATTCCAGGATTCTCATCAATACGGGCGTGGGTAACCCAACCGCTTCTAGGACTCCTAGATTATAGGCAAGTCCAAACGGAGACGGAGAGGACGCTTGATATTCACCCTCTTTATAAAGGGACAAGGCTTTTATTTTTCCCTCCCGTGCTCAATCGAATCCTTCCCCCACCTCAAGCTCAAGCGCCCAAAGTTCAGGTCAGGTGCTCCGAACCTTCAGTCATGTCCGGATCTAGCCTTCAAGGCAGATGGGTGCCTTCCTCCGTCACGGAAGAAGACATCAAAAAGTTGAGGGAGGCCAGATATCTGACCGCCGAGATTTTGCATCGGCTGCCTCCCCGAGGGCAGGCCGTCCCCACCCCCGTACCCAACGAGAACGTCGTGTTCGTCTCCCACTTCCTCCGAGGTCCAGGCCTTGCTCTGGATCCTTTCGTCAGGGGTTTGATGTTTTACTACGGGCTAGACTTTCATGATCTAGCTCCGGACTCCTTTCTTCATATCACGACATTTATCATCATGTGCGAGGCCTTCCTCCGGGTTACCCCTCACTTTGGCCTATGGCTCAAGACCTTTGAAGTGAAGCCGAAGATGATCGAGGGGCAACATGCAGTGTGTGGAGGTGCCTCAATACGCAAGATGACGGGAGCTCCGTGGCCCAAAGGTTCCATCCCAGAGGTGTCTGAATTGTGGCAACAAGAGTGGTTCTACATCATGGCTCCTAGAAGTGCCAAGTGGGTGGCCCCCCTGTTTTCCGCGCAGGCCCTCCACCACAGCTGATGTCATGGATCAGCAGAGGTCTGAGCTGGGGTCCAGCCAAGGACGTGCCTATACTGCAAAGCCGCATTCGAGATCTCTTCAATGGAGATTTCAGTTTGGTTGCGATAATACAGGTTATGCTGGTTCGTCAAGTCCAGCCTTGCAAACGCCGGCCACTTCGCCTGTGGGAGTTCAATCCCGAGGGACCGCGTGCCATTAAAAATTTTCTCGGCCTGACGCACGAGGAGATGTACAAGTCATTCTTCGGACCTCAGGTGGAGTGTCCGGAAATCACCAAGGACGTGGGCCTGAGTAGTAACCGCGCCGCCGAACAGGTAAGGCATCTTCCAGCCAAACATACTATCTCTCCTTTGTTACGAAGTTATTTCTGAGAGTTCGCTTTTTGACCAGGACTGGCTAACAAAGGCGAAGTTGATTCGGTGTTCGGCCCCCCTCTCTGAGGGTTTGGAAAATCCGGTATTGAAAAAGATGCTCTAGACCGCACCTTGCCCGGAGCCGTTGAAGGAAGATACTATGGAGGATAATGCGGGCGGACGCGGGCCCCCAACGCTGCCCATTCTAGCCGAGGGAGCGAGCGTCTCCATGAAGGAAGACGATCAGAAGAGGAAAAGGACTGCGTCCGGGGATTTGGAAGCCGGAGCTTCCAAACAAGATAAGAAGTCTCCCACAGAGGGTCCTACCTTGGGGGGCGCTGTTGCCGCACAAAGTCCGCGGGGGGTCAATTCTCCCGCGAGTCGTAAGTGACCCGAAATACTTTAATAGTATAGATATGCCATCTTTTTCTTCTGAGAAAATAACCACCGCATATATTTTTGCAGTTCGGGCCTTAGCCCCTCTCAAATGAGCTCGTCTTAGGGGGGTCTTCTTCCAGAGATGATGGAGAGCGAAACGCCTCCTCTGGACTCCTCCGCTCCAGAAGCGGGCGACCCTGAAGTGTCGTCGTGGAGGGCCTCTCCGAGTCCAGTGAGACCGGAAGATAATCCCATTGACCCCCGAAGCTCCCAGTGTCCGGCTCCCGAAGAGAGCAGACAAAAGAGTCCGGCACCGTATAGTCTGTGATCGGATGTTCTGAGGGAGTTAGTGGGGCGAGCAGCCATCTCAGATGAACACCGTGTGATGATGAATACGGTGATGGAGAGAATATCGTCCACCGAAAGCGGATTGCATGAAGCTTTTATGAGTCTACTGACAGGCTTTGAGGTACGTAAAAGAATGTATGATAGTCCTGCACATGCTAGGTGTGCCCTATGTAGATAGTAGCCCCTGACACTCTGGTTGTCGTCGGAAACGACGGCGAACAAAGGATCATATTCCCAGGTAATAACCATACTGCCTTTATGTGCAGGTGATAGAAGCTCCGGTGGCTAGCCGGACTAGTGAATTTGCCCATTTAGAACGGCAGTTGAATGCGGCAGACGCCGACATCAAGCTTGTTAACAAAAGGCTTGATGAGGCACAGGGTAAGTATCATTATCTGGTCAAGGCCACATAGAAAGAGCAGCATGATGCCAGTATCTTTAATATGTTGTGACTGCAGATGGAGCTGCCTCTGTTGAAGCCTTGCGGGCAGAACTTGCCCGAGCCAAGGAACAAGCGAGGTTGGGTAATGTGGTTGCTTTGAAGGCGGCCGAAGAGTTGCAAGCCGAGAAGGCCGCACATGGCGAGAGCCGAGACAAGATGGCCAAGATGGCCATAGAATTAAAAGCCGCCGCCGACCGTTGCCGGGTTCTGCAAAAGGAAAACCAAGCGAAGGCATCGGACCTTGAGAAGGCTGCTGCGACGAAAAAGGACCTCCGCTCTGCTATGAGGGCAAAGAAGGAGGAGCTGCGGGAAGCCGGGGATATTGTAGCTGGGAAATCCTTTATGTTGCGGAGGAAGTTCGGAGATCCACGGTATGCCCCTCTGGATCGGCTGTGGAGTTTGGAGGATGTATATATGGATTTGGCGGCGAGCGCTGCCGACGCGGCCAAGTATTTCCAGGGTCAGACGGACCGTGAAGTAGACCAGTTGTTTTGGAGACAATTCCATTCTCCCGAGCGTCCGCTTTCATTGACTGACCAATTAGCCGAATGGGCCGAACTAAATAGGTTGTCCGGACTTTCCATGAGGTCTGTTGTGGACCAGCTATGGCCGGAAAGGTCAAAACCGAACAGCTATTTCAGCTTGGTGCAGCAGTTCCTTGACGTGGTGCCGCGCATTAATGCGATGAAGAGGTCGGCAAGCATAGAAGGCGCACGGATGGCCTTTGCCCATGTTAAAGCATACTGGGCGGAGATGGATGCTACCACTGTTGCAGCGCGGGATTCGGCCATAGGTCGAAGGGCTGCTGAGCACTACTTTGAAGAAGTTCTTGAGGGTGCTCGTTTGATAGAGACCCAGTGCTCAAAAAATATTATGCTTGAGTGATATGTAATCTCATTGTAAGTGAAATGCTTTTATAAATTTTTATAAGGCTATTTTTATACTTTGCCTGAAAGTAATATGATGCCTCCTGGGCGGCCGTTTATGTATACACGTGTATAACCTGAAAGATTGCAGCCGTCGGCTTCAACCCTCACGCATGTAATGCGGAGGTGCTCGCAAAAACATGCATTCACACTTAACCCAACGTCTTGGTCCTATTAAGGAGGTGATAGCGGAGCGAGTGAGGCAACCGGACTATAATGCTTTAGCACTTTCACTTAGCCATAGGAGTTTGACAGTGGGGCTACTAGATAGCCCCTGGTGGCTCCGCACTCTCCCGATCTCGGGGTGCGTACATGCCTGGCCGGAAAACGGCCCTTCGTTAAGGCGGAGGAATTCTAACATTCCCACAGGTCATTGAGTGGTTGACCAGTCTCACGCTATATCATGATAGTCAGTTTTCGGCTTTCTCTATTGAGGTGCTCGTCCGAATGAACCAGGGCACAATCGCAGTAGTTCTCCTGGTGCTACCTTAGCCGGTAAAGCGGAACATAAGGCACCAAAACATAGGAGCCGGGCAAACCCAACATTTGACCAAAGACAATGATTCGGAGCTGATGCATATAGGGCCAAACTTGCGACGCTGAACACTCCCTAAGGTGTTCGGTCTTTGTGGTATAAACCGGGCCTAAATAATGGCCTTTGTAAGAAGCCCCTTGTGTCCAGGTACGTGCATTGTTCTGGCGTGGCCACATGCCAAGTCGTCAGCATCCTTCTCAACGGTGGATATGTATCAACAAGAGACAGTAAAAAAGGTTTACGCAGGGTCTTAATCTAAAAAGAATCCTTGGAGCGGGTCCCTGCTGCACGTCTGCGCCTGTGTCTTCGTTGTGCCGTATCCTGGACGGGTGTAGCACGATGATCGTCTGTAAAAGAGAGGAATTTAGGTGAAAAAGTTGTCGTGCAAAAGGATAGTTTGTTAAAGAAACCATGTATAATTTAAGATGAGAAGAAATTGCCACTTCTCTGCACGTGTTGAGCCCCTTGTATTGACGAATAGGGGTGTGACCGTTTATTCGGTATAAGTAGCGGCGCCGGACTCGATTAGTTGTGTCTGAGGTCTTGACGACCTATTGGACGCTTTCTGGTTCGGGCGCCTTTAGAGTGCGGCTGCCAAGGCAGCCTCACTCTCTTCGGCGCGCAGAGATCGGTTGATATTTCTGTGCACTGTAATGATGCCATGTGGACCGGGCATCTTGAGTGTGAGGGAGGCGTAGTGTGGTATTGCATTAAAGCGAGCGAAAGCTTCGCGTCCGAGCAGTGCTTGATAGCCACTTTGAAATGGAGCGATGTGGAAAGTTAAATGCTCGCGACGGAAGTTATCAGGGGAGCCGAATATAACTTGTAGTAGGAGGGAGGCCATACAACGAGCCCCTGGGCCTGGCGTTACTCCTTTAAAGGTAGTATTGCTATGGCAAATTTGTGTTGGGTCTAACCCCATCCCGCGGATTGTATCCTAATATATTAGGTTTAGGCTACTGCCGCCGTCCATCAAGACTCGTGTGAAGTGATACCCGCCAATTACTGGGTCTAATACCAGGGCAGCCCATCCTGCGTGTCGGATACTTGCTGAGTAATCCCGATGGTCGAAAGTGATCGGTTGAGACGACCAGTGGCAGGACTTCACGGTGACATGCACTTGGGTATATTTTCCTAGGGGTGCCGCGTTGTTTTTTCCCTTGATCACGTGTAACACGTTTACTATTTTGACTTCTGGTGGAAATTTCTTTTGTTCCCCCGTGTCTTGCTTGGGGGGCTCGTCCTCGTCTTCACTTGGTGTATCCTCCCCCTTGTGTACGGCGTTGAGCTTGCCGGACTGCTTGAAGACCCAACATTCTCTGTGGGTATGATTAACAGGTTTACCAGGGGTACTATGGATCTGACATACTTGGTCCAGAATTTTGTTGAGGCTGGACAGTTCATCCCTGGTGCTTTTAGGGGGCGGCTTTTGACCTGGCCGAGAGCTTTTGAATCCGGCATTTACTGCCGTGCCCTTCTTGCCGTCTTCTTTATTCCGGCGTTTTTTATTGCTATTGCGCCGTGATTTCCCGTTTCCATCTCTAACTTTGGATGTACTGGGGTCGCTGGTGCTGCATCTGGCTAGCCAGCTGTCCTCACCCGCGCAAAAGCGGGTCATGAGGTTTGTTAATGCGGTCATCGTTCTCGGCTTATTTTGGCCGAGGTGTCTGGCGAGCCATTCGTCACGGACGCTATGCTTGAAAGCTGCCAAGGCTTCGGCGTCCGGACAGTCGACAATCTGGTTCTTTTTAGTAAGAAACCTGTTCCAAAGCTTTCGGGCTGACTCTCCGGGCTGTTGAGTTATATGACTCAAATCGTCCGCATCCGGAGGTCGGACATAAGTCCCTTGAAAATTTGCCCGAAAGGCGTCTTTGAGCTCTTCCCAACTTCCAATGGAGCTTTCGGGGAGGCCTTTGAGCCAGTGACAAGCTGGCCCTTTGAGCTTGAGGGGCAAGTACTTGATGGCGTGGAGATCATCTCCTCGAGCCATATGGATGTGAAGGATGTAGTCCTCAATCCAGACCCCAGGGTCTGTTGTTCTGTCATATGCCTCTATGTTTACGGGCTTGAATCCCTCTGGAAATTCATGGACCAGCACCTCATCGGTGAAACATAGGGGGTGTGCGGCACCCCTGTACCTGGGTGTACCGCATTGTTTGGATGTTTGTTGTGTTGCATTGTATGCTGGGGTGCGCTTGTGTGGTCCATAGATGGATCTTGTTGCACCATCCTTTGGGTGCGAGCCCTTGCATGGGTCGGGTATTGTATTGTGAGCGGTGTTGTATGCCGCTCTGTGTTGGTAGAGGGGTCGTCTATCCGACCAGGTGGCTGCTTTGATATTTGGTTGTGGGGGTTCTGAGGCCTCCTCGTCGAATTCGGGTAGCAGCTTCCGCTTTGGGTAGCTCTTGGAGGGGCGATTGTCGTCGTACCTTGCTGCAGTGTTGAGTATTTTACTCCATCTGATTTGGAGTGTGTCTTGCGCGGCCTTGAGCCTTTGCTTCTGCTTTTTCAGACTCCTCGTGGTGGCAACAAGCCTTTTACGGGCAGTCTACTGCTCCGGGTGTCTGTCCGGTGTTATGTCGTCCGGACCATTATCCTTGATAGGATTTGTTTGTTCGGTTTGATTATCCGGATTGCCGTTGTCCGGCAGTGGTTAGCCCTGCTCCAGCGCTGGGTCTGTGTGATCGCTATTTCTGTCGAGGCGGGATTTGGGGCGGCGCTTGCGTCGCCGCTTTGATTGCTTTTCGAGGGAACAAGCCTTCAGTGCGTCCTTCCGCTCCTCGTCGTCATCTTTTGGTGCGTCCACCATGTATACGTCATATGACAAGGTGGTGTTCCAGGGCCCAATAGGCGCTGGTTCTTCATCGTCTCCTTCATCGGCGTCCATACCGTTGATGTCTTCGGAGTCGAATCGAGCATGTCGGTTAAATCGTCGACAGTGGCTACAAAGTGGGTGGTGGGTGGGCTTTGAATTTCTTCATCGTCCGAATCCCAACCTTGCTGACCGTAGTCCGGCTAGGGCTCTCCTGGTAAAGAGAGAGATTTCAGTGTCTTCAGAATATTGCCGAAAGGCGAGTGCTGAAAGATGTCCTCGGCAGTAAACTCCATAATCGGCGCCCAATCGGATTCGATCGGCAGGGGCGCGGAGGGTTCGGAGTCTGGAGAGGAGTCCGGCTCCTTGGAGTCACGAGTCTCGCAGAGTGTGGGGCTGGTGTTTGGCTCGATCGCCATTGGGATCGCAGCCCCCGAGGCGGCTTCCAACCACCCATCCTCGATCGGCGCAGTTGGCTCCGAATTAAGGGTCGAAGCCGATGCGGGTGCGGCCTCCAGGGCACTGTTCGGCGGTAGATCTAGATCATGCTCGTCGTGACAGTGCGGCGCGCTCGGCAGTGGCTCGAATCCGTCGAAGATCAAGTCCCCGCGGATGTCAGCCGTGTAGTTTAAACTTCCAAATCTGACCTGACGGCCAGGGGCGTAGCTTTCGATCTGCTCCAGATGGCCAAGTGAATTGGCCCGCAGTGCGCAGCCGCCGAAGACGAAGATCTGTCCGGGGAGGAAGGTCTCACCCTGGACTACATCGCTATTGATGATCGTAGAAGCCATCGAGCCTGACGGCGACGACACAGAGGAACTCTCAATGAAAGCACCAATGTCGGTGTCAAAACCGGCGGATCTCCGGTAGGGGGTCCCGAACTGTGCGTCTAGGCCGGATGGTAACAGGAGACAAGGGACACGAAGTTTTACCCAGGTTCGAGCCCTCTTGATGGAGGTAAAACCCTACGTCCTGCTTGATTAATATTGATGATATGGGTAGTACAAGAGTAGATCTACCATGAGATCGGAGAGGCTAAACCCTAGAAGCTAGCCTATGGTATGATTGTTGTTGTGTATGTTGTCCTACGGACTAAAACCCTCTGGTTTATATAGACACCGGAGAGGGTTAGGGTTACACAAAGTCTGTTACAATGGTAGGAGATCTGCATATCCGTATCGCCAAGCTTGCCTTCCACGCCAAGCAAAGTCCCTTCTGGACACGGGATGAAGTCTTCAATCTTGTATCTTCATAGTCCAGGAGTCCGTCTGAAGGTATAGTACGGCCATCCGGACACCCCCTAATCCAGGACTCCCTCAGTTTCTCTTCACTTGGAGTATGTTTTGAAACTTAGGCGAATATGGGATCGCAGCTAAGCCCCCTCGAGAGAGGGTTGCTCTTCACTCAGAGTATTTTTTGAAACTTAGGAGAATCAGGGTCGCTGCCCCGAGTGAGAGGGTTGCTCTTCACTCGGAGTGTTTTTTGAAACTTAGGCAAGTACGGGATCATAGCTAAGCCTCCGAGTGAGAGGGTTGTTGTCGGTGTCAAAACCGGCGGATCTCAGGTAGGGGGTCCCGAACTGTGTGTTTAGGCCGGATGGTAACAGGAGGCAAGGGACACAAAGTTTTACCCAGGTTTGGGCCCTCTCGATGCAGGTAAAACCCTACGTCCTGCTTGATTAATATTGATGATATGGGTAGTACAAGAGTAGATCTACCACGAGATCGAAGAGGCTAAACCCTAGAAGCTAGCCTATGATATGATTGTTGATGTGTACGTTGTCCTATGGACTAAAACCCTCCGATTTATATAGACACCGGATAGGGTTAGGGTTACATAGAGTCGGTTACAATGGTAGGAGATCTACATATCCGTATCGCCAAGCTTGCCTTCCACGCCAAGGAAAGTCCCTTCCGGACACGGGACGGAGTCTTAAATATTGTATCTTCATAGCCCAGGAGTCCGGCTGAAGGTATAGTCCGGCTATCCGAACACCCCCTAACCCAGGACTCCCTCAGTAGACCCTGAACCAGGCTTCAATGACGACGAGTCTGGCGCACAGATTGTCTTCGGCATTGCAAGGCGGGTTCCTCCTCCAAGTACTTCATAGAAGATTTTGAACACAAAGATAGTGTCCGGCTTTGCAAAATAAGTTTCCACATATTGCCATAGAGAGAATAATATTTACACAAATCTAATCTGCTGACGTATTCCGTAGCGTGACACACCACGACCAAGCCTTTATCCGTGTCATTTCATTATCCCACCTCAGCACGTCATGCGAGGCGGTTTCCTTGGCACGTCTTGTTAAAGCAGAGATCATGTCCCCTTATCCCGGGATTCTCATCAATACGGGTGTGGGTAACCCAACCGGGCCATTGATTACGACGCTTGGAGATAAGCGAGTTTTACAAGGCTGGTGGGGACATGTAGTTGCGTCCACCCATATAAGGGGATAAGGATCCACCTTTTCACCTACGCCTTCTTCCCCCTTCGCCTACCCATTCTTGCGCACTCGAGCTCCAGCGCCCAAGTCTGCACTCCCCACCTCAACCTTCTCCAGCCATGTCCGGAGCGGGAGGCAAGTGGATGGTCTCCTCCATCACGGAGGGACATATCAAAAAGCTGAGGAAGGCCGGATACCTGTCTAACGACATCGCGTACCGGCTCCCCGAAAAGGGGCAGCTCATCCCCACCCCTAGGCCCCATGAGAGGGTGGTGTTCCTCCCACATTTCCTCCGCGGACTGAGCTTCCCTCTCCACCCATTTGTCCGGGGGCTCATGTTCTACTACGGCCTGGATTTCCACGATCTGGCCCTGAACTTCGTCCTCAACATCTCGGCGTTTATCGTCGTGTGCGAGGCCTTCCTCCGCATCCGCCCCCATTTTGGCCTATGGCTCAAGACTTTCAACGTCAAGCCGAAGGTGGCGCGCGGCAACCAGGCAGAGTGCGGAGGCGCCATGGTGGGCAAGATGGCCAACGTCCTATGGCTCGAGGGCTCCTTTGTGGAGACCCTGAAGGGGTGGCAATCGGGGTGGTTTTACATCACCGAGCCGCGCGACGCCGAATGGGTCGCAGCCCCCGAGTTTCGATCCAGACCCCCCACACGGCTCACCTCCTGGAAGGAGACGGGTCTGTCTTGGCGTAAAAAAGGAGAGCTGACCGGACTCCAAACATGCCTCCAAACCCTGGCGGACAAGAAGCTCAAACTTGTCAACGTAGTCCAGGTTATACTCATCCGCCTGATCCTCCCGTGTCAACAACGGGCTTTCAACCTGTGGGAGTTCGACCCGGCGCGGCACCAAAATCTGAGTAGGCTCTTCGACACGACGTATGAAGATGCCTAGAAGGTGCTTTTCAAAGGCACCGAGGCTCCCGCGTCCTCTACCGAGGATCACGGATTCAGTGCGCAACGTCACGCTCTCGCGGTAAGCTGTTTTTTTTCTTTTACAGGGTATCAGTTTTTCATAGTTTGACTCCATGCGGGATCTAAGCTCCCTTACCTTTGACAGGATTGGCAGGTGATGTCCGGACAGATCAACTGTCCGGCTCCCTTGCCTGAAGGCCCAGCGGACGCTCGCTTGGCGAAGCTGCTAGTTCCTGCACCCTATGTGGTGCTGGAGAAGAAGGCCGGGAAAAAGGCCGCGGGGACTCGAAAGAGTGCCCGGCGCCAGGAGGTGTCGGATCCATCATCCGATGGTTCCGAGGCGCATTCCTCCCGTGAAGACGAGGAGGAAGAAGAGGAGAACTCTCCCCCTCCAGCGGGAGGAGAGAAGAAAAGGAAGGCCGCCCTCTCTGGGGAGGCCGAAGGGTCCAAGAAGGGGAAAACCCTTCCTCCGGACTACTCCATCGACGCCGACGGCGGAGAGGAGTGGCAGCCCAGGGCCAAGCCCCTGGCAAAATCGTAAGTATCCGGATACCAGAGTAATTCATAGTATTCGTTTATTGCACAGCTTTCCCTTACGTCGAATATGTTTATGCAGCCCACCCAAAGACCGGCTCGACGCGTCATCGAGCGGCTCACTGGACTCGTCAGATGTGAACTCGCTTCTGACGGCTTCCTCCCCCCGCCCTACGGACAACACCGAAGTGTTGTCCCAACAGGTTCCAAGCCAGGAGGAGGTGGTCCTGGAGGCATCGCAAGGCGACCTCCCGGACTCCAGGAGGAAAGGGGATGAAACCCCTCAGGGCTCCAAGTCCGGCTCTAGGCCGGACACCGCTCCGGAACCTTCAAAGGTTCCAGAGTCTGGCGGGGGACCTCCTTCCAAGAGGAGCAAGTCCACCATGCCGGCGGCCCCCGTCCAACCGGAGGCGCCGGACAATATGTTGGAGGCGCTCCAAGGCGCCTCCATCGACGAGGAGCACCGCACTATTATGAGTGCGGTGGTCCAGAAGGTTCAGTCCGCCAAGAGCGGACTGGCTGAAGCTTGTACTAGCCTTTTGACAGGATTTGAGGTAAGTAAAGAATGTGTAAATAATAGTACCGCATAGACAGTAGCCCCTGATGCTCTGTTTGGCATTCGGGAAGAAAAGCCGAATAGAGGATCAAATAGAATTCGCAGGAGTCTAACAAAAATGAGTCAATATGCATATGCAGGCTTCCCTGCTTGTGTCCGCCACACTGACTGCGGAAGTGGACACGCTAAAACAGAACCTTGAGCGGTCCGAGCAAGAGCTCGGGCGTGCCAAGAAGCAGCTCGAGGACAATGAAGGTAAGAAATACCTTGTTTTTAAATATATATAAAAAGGTGCAATTGCAAAGAATGACAGGATTATCGTGGCTATTTTAGGGGCCATGTCTGAAGTGGCGTCCCTTAAGCAAGCGCCGGTCGAGGCCGAGAAGAGGGCGGCCTCGGAGCGCACCGAGCGGGAGAAGTATGAGGCCGAGGTTGGCAAGGTGTGGCAAGAGCTCCAGGCTCTTATGGAAAAACATGAGCGTTTGGACCTTGACTCAAAGACGCGAGCGTCCGAGCTCGCGGTGGCTATTGAAAATGCCAAGTCTGCCAAGGACGAATCCCAAAAGACCCTCCAGGAGTTGGATGAGGTGAAGAAGATAGCGGCGGGTAAGGCATTCTTTATGCAAAGCAAACACATAAACGTGAGTTACTTGTTACTTACCCGAATTCGGAGCTCTCCAGGAGCGTTCGCAGATCTTCCCCGGAGTGTGTCCGATGCCGCCGCATTCTATCGAGCCAAGGAGGGCAGCTCGACAGAGAAGGTGTTCTGTCTCTGTATACTGAGGCCGGACACCCCGTGCCCCTGAGCGACCAGCTGAAGCAACTGGTCGAGCTCCACAAGGCGGCCGAACAGGCCATGAAGGGCCTCATTATTCGGCTGTGGCCTGGAGGGGCTCTGCCTGTGAGCTATTTCGGGCTGGTGCGGCGGTTGGTGGAGGCCTGTCCAAGGCTCGAAGTCATCAAGCGCTCCGTCTGCATTGAAGGTGCCCGTGGGGCCCTTTCCCGTGCTAAGGTGCACTGGGGCAAGCTGGATGCTGAGAAGCTGGTGAAGGACGGGCCACCGCCGGGGAAAGAGCATCGCAAGCCCGAGAATTACTATAAGGATGTTCTGAAGGGTGCCTGCCTTGTGGCGGATGAATGTTCTAGGGATGTAATTTTTGAGTGAAACTTGCTCGTTTTGTCCTGTACGCTGAAAACTTGTTTATATGCGCTAAGCAATGCTGTTGGAATTTAAAATATTACCTTATGTGCGGCTGTTTATCAATTCTGAGAGATGGCGAGTTGTCGGCTTCTGCCCCCGTGCCGCTAGTGCTGGGGTGTTCGGGGATAAACCTGAGCGCTCTTTTTCCCATGTTTGGGTCCTTCGAGGGAGGCGCTCAGCCCAACGAACAAGGCAATCAGACTATAATGCGTGAATACTCTCACTTAGCCATAGAATTCTATAATTTTAAATTTCAGCGAAGCCCCTGGTATTCGGAAGACTGAGTTCGGGGCACTATCCACGCCTTGGCCGGACAGAGCCGGCTCCTCGCCCTAAGCGGCATAAGTCTTTAGGGACTCAAAAAACCTCTCGAACAGCGACCAGCTCTCGCTTCATCATGACAGTCAGTTTTAGCTTTCTCCACTGAGGTGCTCGACCCAGCTCAACTGGGGCAAAATCGCAGTGGTTCTCCTAGTGCTACCTTAGCCGATATAGCGGAATGTAAGGCACCAAAACATAGGAGCTGGGCAAACCCAACTATTGACCCAAGACATGATTCAGAGCCGATGCATATAGTGCTATAAGTTCGGGGTGCCGCACTTGTTAAAGTGTTCGGACTTCTCACACCTTATTGAGAGGTACTAAAGCCCCTGGCATATTTTGGCCGTACCAACGTGTACGGGTGCAACATGTCGTTAAGGAACATATATGAAGAAAAAAGGTAATGCAAAAATAGACAAAAGCTATGCATTTTTTATTAAAAAGGGCTGCGATCAAAGCAGAACGATACAAATAATGTGATAAGTGGAAGGTTGGACTAGTTAACATGTCCGTTCCAGGGGCAAGCTGCGGAATAGTATGCGGAACAGGTATACTGCTCGTGATAGAGACCACCTGGGAGTTCCGTACTGCGGCGTAGCTTGTCTGCTTCCCTGGTTCTTGCATCGTTTGTGTGGCAATTGAACTGCCAAACAGGCCTTCCGAAGGATGGAGTCCTGAAAGTAAGAGAAAATTAAAAAAATCGGCAGCCCCTGGTACGGTTTAAGCCGTATTTTTGGGTGTGTCATGATGGTGCCCCTCCCCCTGTAACCATGCTATCTCTAGAGCGTAGTTATGTACGCGAAGTACTGGCGTCGCCTTTTTGCGAGGGTTGGGGTTGGGGCCGCATTGCTACGCCTGCTCGGATCGTGCCAGGCGGTCTTGTTGTAGGTTACTCCGGGCGCGCTTGACGGTGTCCGGTCGTTTAGTGGCCGGACTGGAGAACTGCCTGGAGAGGCTGCTTTGTACTTCCGCTGCAAGGGCCGCCGTGTGCTCCTCCGTTCAGAGGGAGCATTCAGTGTTTCCATTGACCGTAATTACTCCTTGAGGGCCTGGCATCTTGAGCTTAAGGTATGCGTAGTGCGGTACCGCATTGAACTTAGCGAATGTGGTTCGCCCGAGCAGTGCGTGATAACCACTGCGAAACGGGACTATGTCGAAGATTAACTCCTCGCTTCAGAAATTATCCGGAGATCTGAAGACCACTTCAAGTGTGACACTGAGCCTGTACAGTTGGCCTCTACACCTGGTATTACGCCTTTAAAGGTCGTTTTGGTGGGCTTAATCCTCGAGGGATCTATGCCCATTTTCCGCACTGTATCCTGGTAAAGCAGGTTCAGGCTGCTGCCGCCGTCCATAAGGACTCTAGTGAGATGAAATCCGTCAATAATTGGGTCTAGAACCAATGCGGCGAATCCGCCATGACGGATGCTAGTGGGATGGTCCCTTCGATCAAAGGTGATCGGGCAGGAGGACCATGGGTTGAACTTTGGAGCGACTGGCTCTACCGCGTATACGTCCCCCAACCCGCGCTTCCGCTCCCTTTTGGGGACGTGGGTTGCATATATCATGTTCACCGTCCGCACTTGTGGGGGAAAACCCTTCTGTACACTGTTGTTCGGCGGCCGGGGCTCCTCATCGTCATCACTATGCAGCCCCTTGTCTTCATTTTCGGCGTTTAACTTGCCTGCCTACTTGAACACCCAACAATCCCTGTTGGTGTGATTGGCCGGCTTTTCGGGAGTGCCATGTATCTGACACAAGCGGTCGAGTATTCGGTCCAAACTGGACGGGCCCCTAGGATTCCTTTTGAATGGCTTTTTCCGCTGACCGGATTTAGAGCCTCTGAATCCGGCATTAACTGCCGTATCCTCAGCATTGTCGCCGTTAATGCGGCGCTTCTGCTTGTTGCTTTGCGACCTGCCACTACTGTCCCTGGTGTCTGAATTACCAGGGTTCTTGGTCATATTGTTGCTACGAGAAAGCCAGATGTCTTCTCCCGCGCAAAAGCGGGTCATGAGTGTCGTGAGTGCTGCCATAGATTTCGGCTTTTCCTGTCCAAGGTGCCGGGCCAGCCACTCGTCACGGATATTGTGCTTGAAGGCTGCTAGGGCCTCAGCGTCCGGACAGTCGACTATTTGATTTTTCTTTGTTAGGAACCGTGTCCAGAATTGCCTGGCCGATTCCTCTGGCTGCTGAATTACGTGACTTAGGTCATCGGCGTCTGGGGGTCACACATAAGTGCCCTGGAAATTGTCGAGGAATGCGGCTTCCAGGTCCTCCCAACAACTGATTGATCCTGTTGGCAAGCTGTTAAGCCAATGTCGAGCTGGTCCTTTAAGCTTGAGTGGGAGGTATTTGATGGCGTGGAAATCATCGCCGCGGGCCATGTGGATATGAAGGAGATAATCCTCGATCCATACCGCAGGATCTGTTGTGCCATCATATGATTCGATGTTTACGGGTTTGAAACCCTCGGGGATTTGATGATCCATTATTTCGTCTATAAAGCATAGTGGGTGTGTGGCGCCTCTGTACTAGGCGATATCATGACGTAGCTCCAATGAGCTGTGTTCGGCCCTGCCGAATTTGTGGCCGGCGTGACGGTTACCGTCTTTAGCCGTGGGGCGCCCACGCGATCCGTAGATCGAGCGTGTTTGCCTTGCCTTGTACTCCAACATGTCTCGTAAGTCCGGCGCATATTCCCGTGCCTTGGTATGGGGTGCGGCTTGAGTGGAGGGCTGGGAGGCCTCTCTGTCGCGGCCACGAGGTGGCTGGTCGGCCGCATCAAGTGCTTCCTCCTCTAATCGGGGTAGCAACCTACGCTTTGGGTAGCTCTTGGAGGGGCGTTCGAGTTTATGCTCTTCGACCGCAAGGACTTCAGTCCATCTGTCGACCAGCAAATCTTGATCAGCTCTAAGTTGTTGCTATTTTTTCTTGAGGCTTCTTGCCATGGCCATAAGCCTGCGTTGAAAACGCTCTTGCTAGATGGGATCCTCTGCCACGATGAATTCGTCGTCGTCGAGGCTTGCCTCGTCTTCTGAGGGAGGCATATAATTATCGTCCTCGACTTCTCTGTCTGCCGCTCTCTCGTGAGGGCTGGTTTCTCCATCCTCCTGTGCTAAGTCTTGCTGGAGGGGGTTTTCTTCGGCACTTTCCGGAGTATTATTATCTCCCGTGTTGGAATCACCGTGTTTGTTTTGGCGGGATTTTGAGCGGCGCCGCTGACGCCGGCGCTTAGGCTGTTTCTTGGAGGGGTCATCCTCCGCTGTTCCATCGCCATCTCCCTCTTTTGGGGTGTCCACCATGTATATGTCATATGACGAGGTGGCTTTCCAGGGCCTAGTAGGCGCTGGTTCTTCATCATCTCCTTCATCGGCGTCCATACCGTCGATGTCTTCGGAGTCGAAGTCGAGCATGTCGGTTAAGTCATCGATAGTGGCTACAAAGTGGGTGGTGGGTGGGCTTTGAATTTCTTCATCGTCCGTACCCCAACCTTGATGACCGTAGTCTGGCCAGGGCTCTCCTGATAAAGAGAGAGACTTCAGTGACTTCAGGATATCACCGAAAGGCGAGTGCTGAAAGATGTCCGCGGCAGTGAACTCCATAATCGGCGCCCAATCGGATTCGATCGGCAGGGGCGCGGAGGGTTCGGAGTCTGGAGAGGAGTCCGGCTCCTTGGAGTCACGAGTCTCACAGAGTACGGGGCTGGTGTTCGGCTCAATCGCCATTGGGGTCGCAGTCCCCGGGGTGGCGTCCAACCGCCCATCCTCGATCAGCGTAGTTGGCTCCAAATTAAGCGTCGGAGCCGATGCGGGTGCGGCCTCCAGGGCACTGTTCGGCGGCAGAGCTAGATCATGCTCGTCGTGACAGTGCGGCGTGCTCGGCAGTGGCTCGAATCCGTCGAAGATCAAGTCCCCGCGGATGTCAGCCGTGTAGTTTAAACTTCCAAATCTGACATGACGGCCAGGGGCGTAGCTTTCGATCTGCTCCAGACGGCCAAGCGAATTGGCCCGTAGTGCGAAGCCACCGAAGACGAAGATCTGTCCGGGGAGGAAGGTCTCACCCTGGACTGCATCGCTATCGATGATCGTAGGAGCCATCGAGCCTGACGGTGACGACACAGAGGAACTCTCAATGAAAGCACCAATGTCGGTGTCAAAACCGACGGATCTCGGGTAGGGGGTCCCGAACTGTGCGTCTAGGCCGGATGGTAACAGGAGGCAAGGGACACGAAGTTTTACCCAGGTTCGGGCCCTCTCGATGGAGGTAAAACCCTACGTCCTGCTTGATTAATATTGATGATATGGGTAGTACAAGAGTAGATCTACCACGAGATCGAAGAGGCTAAACCCTAGAAGCTAGCCTATGGTATGATTGTTGATGTGTACGTTGTCCTACGGACTAAAACCCTCCGGTTAATATAGACACCGGATAGGGTTAGGGTTACATAGAGTCGGTTACAATGGTAGGAGATCTACATATCCGTATCGCCAAGCTTGCCTTCCACGCCAAGGAAAGTCCCTTCCGGACACGGGACGGAGTCTTCAATCTTGTATCTTCATAGCCCAGGAGTCCGGCTGAAGGTATAGTCCGGCTATCCGAACACCCCCTAACCCAGGACTCCCTCAGTTGCTCTTCACTCGGAGTATCTTTTGAAACTTAGGCGAGTACGAGATCGCAGCTAAGCCTCCGAGTGAGAGGATTGCTCTTCACTTGGAGTATGTTTTCTAACTTAGGCAAGTACGGGATCGCAGCTAAGCCCCCGAGTGACTGGATTGCTCTTCACTCGGAGTATGTTTTGAAACTTAGGCAAATAAGGGAGCGCAGCTAAGCCCCCGAGTGAGAGGGTTGCTCTTCACTCGGAGTATTTTTTGAAACTTAGGCAAATCAGGATCGCTGCTAAGCCCCCGAGTGAGAGGGTTGCTCTTCACTCGGAGTGTTTTTTGAAACTTAGGCGAGTATGGGATCATAGCTAAGCCTCCGAGTGAGAGGGTTGCTCTTCACTCAGAGTATGTTTTGAAACTTAGGTGAGTACGGGATCGCAGCTAAGCCTCCGAGTGAGAGGATTGCTCTTCACTCAGAGTATGTTTTGTAACTTACGCGAGTACGGGATCGTAGGTAAGTCCTCGAGTGAGAGGGTTGCTCTTCATTCGGAGTGTTTTTTGAAACTTAGGCGAGTACAGGATCGTAGCTAAGCCCCCGAGTGAGAGGTTTGCTCTTCACTCGGAGTATGTTTTGAAACTTAGGCGAGTACAGGATCGCAGCTAAACCTCCGAGTGAGAGGATTGCTCTTCACTCTCGGAGTATGTTTTGTAACTTAGGCAAGTACGGGATCACAGCTAAGTCCTCGAGTTAGAGGGTTGCTCTTTACTCGGAGTATGTTTTGAAACTTAGGCGAATCGGGTTCGCGGCTAAGCCTCTGAGTGATAGGGTTGCTCTTCACTCGGAGCATGTTTTGAAACTTAGGTGAATCGGGTTCGCAGCTAAGCCACCCACTGGGGATTTCGACACATATTTTTATGTGAAAATAATCATTAAGAGACTGCAAAAATCATGTCTTTGATAAACAATCTGAAGGACTCTTATTACAACTCGACGATCCAAGCGCTTAGGTATAAAAGTGGCGGGGCAGATCCGCGTTCCACAAGTGTGGCTCGTCTTCTTTCTTGGCTACGTTCTAAAGGTGATACGCCCCATTGTGGAGCACCTTGGTTATGATGAAGGGCACCTCCCAGGCCGGAGCGAGCTTGTGAGGTCATTTCTGGTGCACTCGGGGCACAAGGTCTCCTTCCTGAAATGCTCGACCTCTGACATTTCGGGCATGGAATTGACGCATGTGTTGTTGATAAATGGTTGATCGGATCAGAGCCATCTCTCATTCTTCCTCTAGGAGATCAACTGCGTCCTGGCGTGCCTGTTCTGCTTCAGCTTCTGAGAAGAGTTCCACTCAGGGGGCATTGTGCAGAAAATCACTCAGAAACACAGCTTCAGCGCCATATACCATGAAGAAAGGGGTTCAATTAGTTGACTGATTAGGAGTCATTCTCAATCCCCATAAGATAGGTGGAAACTCAGTCACACAAGCTCTAGTTGCATGCTTGAGGTCGCGCATCAATCGGGGTTTCAACCCTTGTAGGATCAAGCCATTCGCTCTTTCAGCCTGTCCATTTTACTGCAGGTGCGCAACGGATGCGTAATTGACCCGAGTGCCTTGGGAAGCGCAGAATGCTCTGATCTCATCGGAATCAAAGTAGGAGCCATTATCTATGATAATGATGTGAGGGACTCCATATCTGAATATCAGCTCTCTGATGAAACTAATGGTAGTGCTTGAGTCAAGATTTTTGATAGGCTTGGCCTCGATCCATTTGGTGAACTTGTTGACTGCTACGAGCAAATGAGTGAAGCCGCGTCTGCCGGTCTTGACAGGTCCAACCATGTCCAGTCCCCAAACTGCAAATGGCCAGATGAGTGGAATAGTCTTCAAGGCGGAGCGGGCTTGTGGGACATGTTTGAGTAAAACTGGCAACCTTCGCACTTGTCGACTATATCTTTATCCTCGCAGCTAGTAGAATCCCGCTCGGTATGCTTTGGCCATGATGGTCTGACAGGACGCGTGGTGACCACATTTCCCTGAGTGGATCTCATTTAAGATCAGTCGACCTTCTTCTGGAGAAATGCACGCTGGGCTACTCCAGTAACACTTTCTCTGAAAAGTTGTCTGCTGATTACTATGAAGGCTTTGGACCTACGAACGATCTGTCGAGCCTCATCCTCATCTTCTGGAAGCTTCTGCCTGAGCAGATATGCAATGTATGGCACTGTCCAGTCGGGGGTGATTACCAAAACCTCCATGATCAGGTCGACAACCAATGGGACTTCAACTTCATTCGGATTGGTTGGGCTTATCGGTTGCGGGGGCTCCTCTGTAAAAGGATCTTCTTGAACTGAAGGGGTGTGGAGGTGCTCCAAAAACACATTACTGGGAATAGGCTTCCGAGTGGAACCTATCTTCTCCAGATCATCGGCTGCTTGATTTTTGAGTCAGGGTATATGGTGGATCTCCAACCCTTCAAACTTCTTCTCTAATTTTCTTACTACATTGCACTAACCAGTCATGGCAGGGCTCCTAATATCCCATTCCTTCATTACCTGATTGACCACCAAATCTGAGTCGCCATAGACCATCAGGCGATAGATGCCGAGTGAGATGGCCGTAGGCAACCCATATAGAAGTGCTTCGTATTAATATTCATTGTTGGAGGAATCAAAGTGAATATGGAGGACATAACTGAGCTTGTCGCCTCTTGGGGATACCAGGCCCACTCCAACACTAGAACCATTCAACATCTTAGACCCATCAAGGAACATAGTCCAATGTTCCGAGTGAACTTGAGTCGGCTGCTGTTGCGCAATCCACTCGGCCAAGAAATCTGCAATTGCCTGAGACTTAATTGCCTTTTTTGCTTCAACCTTGATATCAAGAGGGACAAGTTCAATTGCCCACTTCTCCACTCGACCAGTTGCATATTGATTGTTCAAAATTTCAGACAATGGAGCATCGCTGACGACTGAAATTGAGTGGTCTTGGAAGTAATGTGCAACTTTCTTCGCAGTCAAGTAGATTCCATAGACAAGCTTTTGGTAATGTGGGTACCTTTGCTTGGACGGAGTCAAGACTTCAGAAATGTAATACACTGGGCGTTGCACTTTTGAAGGCCTTGCCTTCTTCTTCTCGCTCGACTATGAGAATTATGCTGACAACCTGTCCAGTGGTTGTAATATATAACAATAGAGGCTCTTTGCTGACTGGAGCGGCAAGAACCGGCTAGGTGGAAAGCAGGGCTTTGAGCTCTACAAATGCTGCTTCAGCTTCAGGAGTCCACTCGAATGTATCAGACTTTTTCATCAGTCGATAAAGAGGCAGTGCCTTTGCACCGCGATGAGAGATGAACCGACTCAATGCTGCCAAACAACCTGTAAGCTTCTGAACATCATGCACACGCACAGGGCGTTTCATTCGGAGAATTGCTCCAACCTTTTCTGGGTTTGCATCAATCCCTCGTTTGGAAACGAGAAAACCAAGTAACTTTCCTCCTGGGACTCCGAATATACACTTGGATGGATTGAGCTTGATGTCATATCTTCTTAGATTTGTGAAGGTTTCAGCAAGGTCAGTCAGCAGGTCGGAACTATTGCGTGACTTGATCACGATGTCCTCCATGTAAGCTTCCACGTTCCGATTGATTTGAGTGAGCAGGCACTTTTGAATCATGCTCATGAACGTGGCACCAGCATTCTTGAGACCAAAAGGCATGGTGATATAGCAAAAACACCCGAAAGGGGTGATGAAGGCCGTTTTTATTTCATCAGGCCCGTACAGACGGATCTGATGGTACCTGGAATAGGCATCCAAAAAGGATAAACGCTCACATCCCACAGTCGAGTCAACAATCTGATCAATGCGGGGTAGAGGGAAATGATCTTTCGGGCAGACCCGATTGATATGCTTGAAATCAATACACATGCGGAGTGAATCGTCTTTCTTGGGACCATGACAACATTGGCGAGCCACTCGGAGTGGTATATCTCGCGAATGAACTTAGCGGACAGGAGCCGAGCCACTTCCTCGCCAATTGTCTTTCTTTTCTCCACGGCGAATCGACGGAGATGTTCCTTAACGGGTTTTTCCTTTGGGTCGACACGCAAACGGTGCTCAGCCAGTCCCCTGGGTACACCTAGCATGTTAGATGGTTTCCATGCAAAGATGTCCCGGTTCTCACGGAGGAACTGGATGAGCGCTTCTTCCTATTTGTTGTCGAGTGTTGTTGAAATGTGAGTCGGAGCAGCAGAGGGGTTCTCTAGGTGAATTTGTACTGGCTTTGTTTCTCCGGCCGACTGGAATGCTGACTCTGAAGCGGGCTCCACTGCTGCCATCTGTTTGTCAGCGATCTTGGAGCCCTTCTAGAGGCATTCCTCTGCCTCTGTCGATTTCCTGTGACTATGATCACACCTTTGGGTCCAGGCATCATCAACTTAAGATACACGTAACATGGGCGGGCCATGAAACAAGCATATGCGGGCCTGCCCAGAATAGCGTGATAGGCACTATGAAAATCCACTACTTCAAACGTCAACTTTTCCTTGCGGGGATTTTTTGAATCACCAAAAACCACATCAAGGGTGATCTGACCGAGTGAATCTGCTTTCTTTCCTGGGATGATTCTGTGGAATTGCATGTTGCTCTCACTGAGCTTGGACATCGGAATGCCCATCCCTCGGAGGGTCTCAGCATACAGAATGTTCAATCCACGGCCACCATCCATTAGAACCTTGGTCAGTCGGGTGCCCCCAACGATTGGATCGACCACCAACGCTTGCCGCCCGGGGGTTGCAACGTGTGCTGGGTGATCAGACTGGTCGAATGTAATGGGATTTTTCGACCACTTCAAATACGTCGTAGTTGCCGGAGCAACCATGTTCACTTCTATTTTGATAACTTTCAGTCGACTTTTGCTCTCAATGTAAGCAAAAATCACCAAAGTAGCATTGACATTGGGGTAACCATCATCTTCTTCCTTCTATTCCTCCTTATCGGAGTCCTTCTCTAGGGGCTGACCCACTCTGAACTGCTGAATCAGGAGCGACACTGTTGAGTGGTGTGCTTGGGTAAAATCAGGTTACCCTCCTCATCTTTCTTCGTGTGTATATGACACAGTAAATCCAGGACATCGTTGCCGGACTGATCTTTCACCTTTTTGGGCACCCACGGCCCCTTAGGCTTTCCTTTGAACTTCCCTTGATTCAGAACTGCGGATTTAGCGGAACCTGCCACTTCAGCTTTACGTTACTGCTTCCGACCGGAATTTCCTCCTCCGGTGTCTTGGGCGACTGGTTTTCTTTTTTCGCTGTGGAGTCGGTCTTCCTCTTCACCGTTAGCATACCGAGTAGGTTTTTCCATCTCCGGACCGACCGAATTTCAGGTTGAGCTCTCTGTATCGGATGCCCTCTTTAAAGGCGCAAACTGCCTGATGCGCTGACACATTTTATACCGTATGATGAAGGGTAGTCCATCTCTGGATGAAATCTCTCAAAGTCTCATTCGGCTTCTGAACACAGTGCTGCAATTCAGTTAGCCCAGCGGGTGCTACCTCTTGAGCACCGCGTTTGATTTCCCTGAAGAGGAGAGGATGATGCAGCAAAGTAGCGTAAGTATTTCCCTCAGTTTTTGAGTCCCTCGTACCTACACAAAAACAATAGATCAACGCAACCAACGCGCTTAGGGGTTGTCAATCCCTTCACGGTCACTTACAAAAGTGAGATCTGATAGAGATGATAAATAATATTTTTGGTATTTTTGGTATAGAGATGCAAAGTAAAAAGTAAAAGGCAAAGTAAAAGCAAAGCAATAATAAAGTAATGGAGATTGATATGATGAGAAAGAGACCCGGGGGCCATAGGTTTCACTAGTGGCTTCTCTCAAGAGCATAAGTATTCTACGGTGGGTGAACAAATTATTGTTGAGCAATTGACAGAATTGAGCATAGTTATGAGAATATCTAGGTATGATCATGTATATAGGCATCACGTCCGAGACAAGTAGACCGACTCCTGCCTGCATCTACTACTATTACTCCACTCATCGAATGCTATCCAGCATGCATCTAGAGTATTAAGTTAAAAACAGAGTAACGCCTTGAGCAAGATGACATGATGTAGAGGGATAGTTTCATGCAATATGATAAAAAAACCATCTTGTTATCCTCGATGGCAATAATACAATACGTGCCTTGCTGCCCCTACTGTCACTGGGAAAGGACACCGCAAGATTGAACCCAAAGCTAAGCACTTCTCCCATGGCAAGAAAAACCAATCTAGTAGGCCAAACCAAACTGATAATACGAAGAGACTTGCAAAGATAACCAATCATACATAAAAGAATTCAGAGAAGATTCAAATATTATTCATAGATAGACTGGATCATAAACCCACAATTCATCGGTCTCAACAAACACACCGCAAAAAGAAGATTACATCGAATAGATCTCCATGACAGAGGGGGAGAACATTTTATTGAGATCCAAAAGGAGAGAAGAAGCCATCTAGCTACTAACTATGGACCCATAGGTCTGAAGTAAACTACTCACACTTCATCGGAGAGGCTTGGATGATGATGTAGAAGCCCTCCGTGATCGATGCCCCCTCTGGCGGAGCTCCGGAACAGGCCTCAAGATGGGATCTCGAGGATACAGAAAGTTGCGGCGGTGGAATTAGGTTTTTGGCTCCGTATCTAATCGTTTGGGGATACATGGATATATATGGGAGGAAGAAGTACGACGGTGGAGCTTCAAGGGGCCCACGAGGCAGGGGGCGCGCCCTAGGGGGGACGCGCCCTCCACCCTCGTGACCGCCTCGTGGCTTTCTTGACGGAGGGTCCAAGTCTCCTGGGTCTTATCTGATGAGAAAATCACGTTTCGGGAGGTTTCATTCCGTTTGGACTCCGTTTGATATTCCTTTTCTTCGAAACCCTAAAACAGGCAAAAAATAGCAATTCTGGGCTGGGCCTCCGGTTAATAGGTTAGTCCCAAAAATAATATAAAAGTGGATAATAAAGCCCAATAATGTCCAAAATAGTAGATAATATAGCATGGAGCAATCAAAAATTATAGATACGTTGGAGACGTATCAAGCATCCCCAAGCTTAATTCCTGCTCGTCCTCGAGTAGGTAAATGATAAAAACAGAATTTTTGATGCGAAGTGCTACTTGGCATAATTTCAATGTAAATCTTCTTAATTGTGGTATGAATATTCAGATCCAAAAAGATTCAAGACAAAAGTTCATGTTGACATAAGAATAATAATACTTCAAGCATACTAACAAAGCAATTATATCTTCTCAAAATAACATGGCCAAAGAAATCTATCCCTACAAAATCATATAGTCTGGATATGCTCTATCTTCACCACACAAAGTATTTAAATCATGCACAACCCCGTTGACAAGCCAATTAATTGTTTCATACTTTTGACATTTTCAAAACTTTTTCGATCTTCATGCAATACATGAGCGTGAGCCATGGATATAGCACTATATGTGGAATAGAATGGTGGTTGTGGAGAAGACAAAAAGAGGGGAAGATAGTCTCACATCAACTAGGCATATCAACGAGCTATGGAGATGCCCATCAATAGATATCAATGTGAGTGAGTAGGGATTTCCATGCAACGGATGCACTAGAGCTATAAGTATATGAAAGCTCAACAAAAGAAACTAAGTGGGTGTGCATCCAACTCGCTTGCTCACGAAGACCTAGGGCATTTTGAGGAAGCCCATCATTGGAATATACAAGCCAAGTTCTATAATGAAAAATTCCCACTAGTATATGAAAGTGACAGAATGAGAGACTCTCTATCATGAAGATCATGGTGCTACTTTGAAGCACAAGTGTGGTAAAAGGATAGTAACATTGTCCCTTCTCTCTTTTTCTCTCTCTTTTTTTTCTTTGGGCCTTCTCTTTTTTTATGGCCTCTTTTTTTTCGTCCGGAGTCTCATCCCAACTCGTGGGGGAATCATAGTCTCCATAATCCTTTCCTCACTTGGGACAATGCTCTAAAAATGATGATCATCACACTTTTTATTTTTCTTACAACTCAACAATTACAACTCAATACTTAGAACAAAATATGACTCTATATGAATGCCTTCGGTGGTGTACCGGGATATGCAATGAATCAAGAGTGACATGTATGAAAGAATTATGAACGGTGGCTTTGCCACAAATACGATGTCAACTACATGATCATGCTAGCAATATGACAATGATGGAGCGTGTCATAATGAACGGAATGGTGGAAATTTGCATGGCAATATATCTCGGAATGGCTATGGAAATGCCATGATAGGTAGGTATGGTGGCTGTTTTAAGGAAGGTATTTGGTGGGTGTATGATACCGGCGAAAAGTGTGCGGTATTAGAGAGGCTAGCAACGGTGGAAGGAAGGAAAGTGCGTATAATCCATGGACTAAACATTAGTCATAAAGAACTCATATACTTATTGCAAAAATCTAGAAGTTATCAAAGCAAAGTATTACGCGCATGCTCCTAGGGGGATAGATTGGTAAGAGAAGACCATCGCTCGTCCCCGACCGCCACTCATAAGGAAGACAATCAATAAATAAATCATGCTCCGACTTCATCACATAACGGTTCACCATACGTGCATGCTACGGGAATCACAAACTTTAACACAAGCATTTCTCAAATTCGCAACTACTCAACTAGCATGACTCTAATATCACCATCCTCATATCTCAAAACAATTATCAAGCATCAATTTTTTTCTTAGTATTCAACGCACTCAAAAGAAAGTTTTACAAATCTTGAATACCAAGCATATTATTATTAAGCAAATTACCATGCTATTAAGACTCTCAAAATAATATAAGTGAAGCATGAGAGATCAATAGTTTCTATAAAAAAAATCCACCACCGTGCTCTAAAATATATAAGTGAAGCGCTAGAGCAAAGCTATAAAACTCAAAAGATATAAGTGAAGCACTAGAGTATAACTATAGAGCTCAAAAGATATAAGTGAAGCACATAGAGTATTCTATCAAATTCCAAATTATGTATGGCTCTCTCAAAAGGTGTGTACAGAAAGGATGATTGTGGTAAACTAACAAGCAAAGACTCAAATCATAAAAGACACTCCAAGCAAAACACATATCATGTGGTGAATAAAAATATAGCTCCAAGTAAAGTTACCGATAGAAGTAGACGAAATAGGGGATGCCTTCCGGGGCATCCCCAAGCTTTGGCTTTTAGGTGTCCTTAGATTATCTTGGGGGTGCCATGGGCATCCCCAAGCTTAGGCTCTTGCCACTCCTTGTTCCATAATCCATCAAATCTTTACCCAAAACTTGAAAACTTCACAACACAAAACTTAAAGTAGAAAACTCGTGAGCTCCCTTAGCGAAAGAAAACAAAAGACCACTTCAAGGTACTGTAATGAACTCATTATTTATTTATATGGGTGTTAAACCTACTGTATTCCAACTTCTCTATGGATTATAAACTATTTTACTAGCCATAGATTCATCAAAATAAGCAAACAACACACGAAAAACAGAATCTGTCAAAAACAGAACAGTCTGTAGTAATCTGTAGCTAGCGCAATATATGGAACCCCAAAAATTCTAAAATAAATTGATGGACGTGAGGAATTTATCTAATAATCATCTTCAAAAAGAATTA
The DNA here is from genome assembly GCF_003073215.2 of Triticum urartu. Taxonomy (NCBI): domain Eukaryota; kingdom Viridiplantae; phylum Streptophyta; class Magnoliopsida; order Poales; family Poaceae; genus Triticum; species Triticum urartu. Next base: position 318,840,812 of record NC_053022.1, on the reverse strand, counting down.
ACTAAATAGCATTCTCCAAATAAAAATGGCAGCAGTTCTCGTGAGTGCTAAAGTTTCTGTTTTTTACAGCAAGTTCAACAAGACTTTCCCCAAGTCTTCCCAACGGTTCTACTTGGCACAAACACTAATTAAACACAAAACACACAACCAAAACAGAGGCTAAATAATTTATTTATTACTAAACAGGAGCAAAAGGCAAGGAATAAAAATAATATCGGGTTGCTTCCCAACAAGCGCTATCGTTTAACGCCCCTAGCTAGGCATAACAAGCAAGAATAGATCTAGGTGTTGCCATCTTTGGTAGGAAATTATTCAATGAGGCATCTATATACTTTAGGAATTTATTTCTTTCTAGTGATTATCAAACTCTTAGGCACAAGATCAAAAAATTCATTTGTAGCAATTGGTTCCTTAATGATAGCAAAAAGATTGGGATGAATACTTATAGATTTAAGATCCGCAGTTTCCTTACTAGATGATTCACCCTTATTTTTAGGAACATACATAAGATTGGCAATTTTAGTAGGAGGACTTGGAGTTTTCTTTACGGAAGAAAAAGCGGTTCCCAAGTTCATAATGATACCCTCAAGTTTATCGATTCTAGTGGAATCTAGATTTATTTTCTCATTAACTATGGGTTCCTTTTCCTTCATATTTTTCAAAGTCATTCCTACCTTAGATCCATATTGGGTAATTTGATTGTGGATCTTTTTATCTATATTTTCAATTAATTCAATGGTAGCAACTTTATTTTCAATAATTTCAAGTATTTGCATAACATGCTCCAAAGTTAACATAGTTCCATTAACCAAAAGAGGTGGTGAGCCAAATAAATCTATCATAGCATTATAAGAATCAAAGTGTGGCTACCCAAGAAATTCCCTCCGGTAATGGTATCAAGGATATATCTATACCAAGGACTAGCACCTACATAAAAATTGCGGAGAAGAACTAAAGTAGATTGCTTCCTGGTAGATCTATTTTGAGCATTGCAAATTCTATACCAAGCATCTTTTAGATTTTCTCCCTCCCTTTGTTTAAAATTTAGAACTTCGTTCTCGGGAGACAACGGAGAATATATGAGACTAGACATGACGACAAGCAAACAAACTAACACACGAGCAAACAAAAAGCAAACGGCCAAAAAGAGGCAAATAGAGAGGGAGGATAGAGAGAGAGGGCGAATAAAATGGCAAGGGTGAATTGGGGGGAGAGGAAAACGAGAGGCAAATGGAAAATAATGTAATGCGGGAGATAGGGATTGTGATGGGTACTTGGTATGTTGACTTTTGCGCAGACTCCCCGGCAACGGCGCCAGAAATTCTTCTTGCTACCTCTTGAGCACTGCGTTGGATTTCCCCGAAGAGGAGAGGATGATGCAGCAAAGTAGCGTAAGTATTTCCCTCAGTTTTTGAGAACCAAGGTATCAATCCAGTAGGAGGCTACGCGCGAGTCCCTCGTACCTACACAAAAACAATAGCTCAACGCAACCAACGCGCTTAGGGGTTGTCAATCCCTTCACGGTCACTTACGAAAGTGAGATCTGATAGAGATGATAAATAATATTTTTGATATTTTTGGTATAGAGATGCAAAGTAAAAAAGTAAAAGGCAAAGTAAAAGCAAAGCAATAATAAAGTAATGAAGATTGATATGATGAGAAAGAGACCCAGGGGCCATAGGTTTCACTAGTGGCTTCTCTCAAGAGCATAAGTATTCTACGGTGGGTGAACAAATTACTGTTGAGCAATTGACAGAATTGAGCATAGTTATGAGAATATCTAGGTATGATCATGTATATAGGCATCACGTCCGAGACAGGAAGACCGACTCCTGCCTGCATCTACTACTATTACTCCACTCATCGACCACTATCCAGCATGCATCTAGAGTATTAAGTTAAAAACAGAGTAACGCCTTGAGCAAGATGACATGATGTAGAGGGATAGTTTCATGCAATATGATAAAAAAACCATCTTGTTATCCTCGATGGCAACAATACAATACGTGCCTTTCTGCCCCTTCTGTCACTGGGAAAGGACACCGCAAGATTGAACCCAAAGCTAAGCACTTCTCCCATGGCAAGAACAACCAATCTAATAGGCCAAACCAAACTGATAATTCGAAGAGACTTGCAAAGATAACCAATCATACATAAAAGAATTCAGAGAAGATTCAAATATTATTCATAGATAGACTGGATCATAAACCCACAATCCATCGGTCTCAACAAACACACCACAAAAATAAGATTACATCGAATAGATCTCCACGAGAGAGGGGAGAACATTGTATTGAGATCCAAAAAGAGAGAAGAAGCCATCTAGCTACTAACTATGGACCCGTAGGTCTGAAGTAAACTACTCACACTTCATCGGAGAGGCTTGGATGATGATGTAGAAGCCCTCCGTGATCGATGCCCCCTCCGGCGGAGCTCCGAAACAGGCCCCAAGATGGGATCTCGTGGATACAGAAAGTTGCGGCGGTGGAATTAGGTTTTTGGCTCCGTATCTGATCGTTTGGGATACGTGGATATATATGGGAGGAAGAAGTACGTCGATGGAGCTTCGAGGGGCCCACGAGGCAGGGGCGCGCCCTAGGGGGGCGCCCTCCACCCTCGTGACCGCCTCGTGGCTTTCTTGACAAAGGGTCCAAGTCTCATGGGTCTTATCTGATCAGAAAATCACGTTTCCGTAGGTTTCATTCCGTTTGGACTCCGTTTGATATTCCTTTTCTTCGAAACCCTAAAACAGGTAAAAAACAGCAATTCTGGGTTGGGCCTCTGGTCAATAGGTTAGTCCCAAAAATAATATAGAAGTGGATAATAAAGCCCAATAATGTCCAAAACAGTAGATAATATAGCCTGGAGCAATCAAAAATTATAGATATGTTGGAGACGTATCAGCGGGTCACTTGCAGATGCCCTTGAATGTTTTGATAAACACTCGGGCTAACACTTCCCAGCAGAAAATACTTCTTGGGGCCAACTGATTCAACCAAGATCTGGCCGGACCCTCAAGCATCAGGGGGAGGTGCTTCATGGCTACATCATCGTTGCCCCCACCAATCTACACTGCCACTCGGCAATCTTCGAGCCATGTGTTCGGCTTCGACTCACCGCTAAACTTACTCACGCCCATCGCCAACCTAAAGTTGGGAGGAATCTCGGCGGCTCGGATGGCTCTACTGAAACACTCGGGCCAGAAACAAAAGCTATGCTTCCACTCGGACGATCTCTGTCTTGGCCTTCTCTATGTGCCCGGCCTCTGTCGACCAAACCTTGTACGAGGAGTGACCTCACATCGAACCCAAGATCCTTTGGTTGACTGGGGCTCTCCGCTCGTCACCATACGGGCGCCTGTCATCATACCGCCAGGGCACGAATGATACGCCCCTCGAAGGAGGCGTAGGCACTCGACGGTGGTCATCACGGGGATATCGATGATCATATTGCCTGCGGCTCCGACCCAGATACTGATCCTGGCGGTGACCACGATCCTCACGCTACGGAGGGGATCTTGGGCTATGTGTCGACTGAAGGGTGTCTGCAACCACAGATCTGCTATGATTGTGTTACGCGACTGAGAAACAGCCAAGTTTTGTTCCCTCGCTGCTCGAAGCAGCGCTCGGATCTACATCAAACCTCTGCCAGCTTCTAAACAAGATGGCTGAATTGATTCTGCGATACGTGCTGCAACTGCAAGATTCTGGACTGGAGTGTCGTATACCTGAGGTTCAGGTGGAAACAACTGTCGCGACCGTCGACTGGACTCAGGGATCTGTCGACGAGCACGTTCGTCGAGTGAGTGTTGGAGATTGTCCAGACGCGCGCGCTCAGCTAAGGTAGCCAGGTGCGCAGCTTCCAAGGCCTGAGCCTCGGAGTGAAGTACATATGCCCTAGAGGCAATAATAAAGTTGTTATTTATATTTCCTTATATCATGATAAATGTTTATTATTCATGCTAGAATTGTATTAACCGGAAACTTAGTACATGTGTGAATACATAGACAAACAGAGTGTCACTAGTTTGCCTCTCCTTGACTAGCTCGTTGAATCAATGATGGTTAAGTTTCCTAACCATGGACATGAGTTGTCATTTGATTAACGGGATCACATCATTAGAGAATGATTTTATTGACTTAACCCATCCGTTAGCTTAGCACGATGATCGTTTAGTTTGTTGCTATTGCTTTCTCCATAATTATACATGTTCCTATGACTATGAGATCATGCAACTCCCGAATACCGGAGGAACACTTTGTGTGCTACCAAACATCACAACGTAACTGGGTGATTATAAAGGTGCTCTATAGGTGTCTCCGATGGTGTTTGTTGAGTTGGCTTGGATCAAGATTAGGATTTGTCACTCCGATTGTCGGAGAGGTATCTCTGGGCCCTCTCGGTAATGTACATCACAATAAGCCTTGCAAGAAATGTAGCTAATGAGTTAGTTATGGGATGTATCATTACGGAACGAGTAAAGAGACTTGCCGGTCACGAGATTGAACTAGGTATTGAGATACCGACGATTGAATCTCGGGCAAGTAACATATCGATGACACAGGGAACAACGTATACCGTTATGCGGTTTGACCGAAAAAGATCTTCGTAGAAGATCTGTAGGAGCCAATATGAGCATCCAGGTTCCACTATTCGTTATTGACCGAAGATGAGTCTCGGTCATGTCTACATAGTTCTCGAACCCATAGGGCCCGCACGCTTAACGTTCAGTGACGATCGATAATACGAGTTTATGTGTTTTGATGTACTGAAGGTATTTCGGAGTCCCGGATTTGATCACGGACATGACGAGGAGTCTCGAAATGGTCGAGACATAAAGATCGATATGGATGTCTATATTTGGACTTCGGAAGGGTTCCGGGCAAGTTCGGATAAATACTGGAGTACCGGGGGGTTACCGGAACCCCCAGGGAGTGTAATGGGCCTATTGGGCCTATTGGATGTCCATATTATTGACTCTATGCAAGTGGGAGACTGAAGGAAATATGCCCTAGAGGCAATAATAAAGTTTTTATTTATATTTCCTTATATCATGATAAATGTTTATTATTCATGCTAGAATTGTATTAACCGGAAACTTAGTACATGTGTGAATACATAGACAAAATGAGTGTCACTAGTATGCCTCTACTTGACTAGCTCGTTAATCAAAGATGGTTGAGTTTCCTAGCCATGGACAAGAGTTGTCATTTGATGAACGGGATCACATCATTAAAGAATGATGTGATTGACTTGACCCATCCGTTAGCTTAGCACAATGATCATTTAGTTTGTTGCTATTGCTTTCTCATAACTTATACATGTTCCTATGACTATGAGATTATGCAACTCCCGAATATCGGAGGAACACTTAGTGTGCTATCAAACGTCACAACGTAACTAGGTGACTATAAAGATGCTCTACAGGTGCCTCCGATGGTGTTTGTTGAGTTGGCATAGATCGAGATTAGGATTTGTCACTCCGTGTATCAGAGAGGTATCTCTAGGCCCTCTCGGTAATGCACATCACTATAAGCCTTGCAAGCAATGTGATTAATGAGTTAGTTATGGGATGTTGCATTACGAAACAAGTAAAGAGACTTGCTGGTAACGAGATTGAACTAGGTATCGTGATTCCCGGCGATCGAATCTCGGGCAAGTAACATACCGATGACAAAGGGGACAACGTATGTTGTTATGCGGTTTGACCGATAAAGATCTTCGTAGAATATGTAGGAGCCAATATGAGCATCCAGGTTCCGCTATTGGTTATTGACCGGAGATGTGTCTCGGTCATGTCTACATAGTTCTCGAACCCGTACGGTCCGCACGCTTAACATTCGGCGACGATCGGTATTATGAGTTATGTGATTTGGTGACCAAAGTTTTTTTGGAGTCCCGGATGAGATCGGGGAAATGACGAGGAGTCTCGAAATGTTCGAGACGTAAAGATCGATATATTGGAAGGCTATATTCGGGCATCGGGAAGGTTCCAAGTGATTCGGGTATTTTCGGAGTACCGGAGAGTTACTGGAACCCCCCCCCCCCCGGGGAGTATATGGGCCTTATCGGGCCTTAGTGGGAGAGAGAAGGAGGAGACCAAGGTGGAGGCCCTCCCCCAAGCCCAATCCGAATTGGGTGGGGGTCCGGCCCCCCTTTCCTTCTCTTTCTCTCCCCCTTCCTTCCTCTCCTACTCCAACTAGGGAAGGGGGAATCCTACTCCCACCGGGAGTAGGACTCCCCCCTTGAGCGCGCCAAGAGAGGGCCGGCCCTTCCCCTCCTCCACCCCTTTATATACGGGGGAGGGGTCTCCCCATAGACACACAAGTTGATTGTTTAACCGTGTGCAGTGCCCCCCTCCACAGATTTCCACCTCGGTCATATCGTTGTAGTGCTTAGGCGAAGCCCTGCGTCGGTAACTTCATCATCACCGTCATCACGCCATCATGCTGAGGAAAATCTCCCTCGACCTCAGATGGATCTAAAGTTCGAACGTGTGCAGATCACGGAGGTGTCGTACCTTTGGTGCTAGGATCGGTCAGATCATGAAGACGTATGACTACATCAACCGCGTTGTCATAACGCTTCCGCTTACGGTCTACGAGGGTACATGGACAACACTCTCCCCTCTCGTTGCTACGCATCACCTAGATGGATCTTGCGTGTGCGTAGGAATTTTTTTGAAATTACTGCGTTCCCTAACAGTGGCATCTGAGCCAGGTCTATGCGTAGATGTTATATGCACGAGTAGAACACAAAGGAGTTGTGGGCATGGGTATATACATATTGCTTGTCGTCACTAGTTGATTCTTGATTCAGCGGTATTGCTGGATGAAACAGCCCAGGCCGACATTACACGTACGCTTACGCAAGACTGGTTCTACCGACGTGCTTCACACAGGTGACTAGTGGGTGTCTGTTTCTCGAACTTTAGTTGAATCAGATTCAATGAATAGGGTTCTTTCTGAAGATAAAAAAGCAATCACTATACCGTGTTGTGGTTTTTGATGCGTAGGTAAGAAAGGTTCTTGCTAAGCCCGTAGCAGCCACGTAAAACTTGCAACAACAAAGTAGAGGACGTCTAACTTGTTTTTGCAGGGCATGTTGTGATGTGATATGGTCAAGACATGATTATATAAATTGTTCTATGAGATGATCATGTTTTGTAACATAGTTATCGGCAACTGGCAGGAGCCATGTGGTTGTCGCTTTATTATATGAAATGCAATCGCCATGTAATTACTATACTTTATCACTAAGCGGTAGCGATAGTCATAGAAGCAATAGTTGGCGAGACGACAAAGATGCTACGATGGAGATCAAGGTGTCAAGCCAGTGACGATGGTGATCATGACGGTGCTTTGGAGATGGAGATTGATAACCCACAAGTATAGGGGATCGCAATAGCTTTCGAGGGTAGAGTATTCAACCCAAATTTATTGATTCGACACAAGGGGAGCCAAAGAATATTCTCAAGTATTAGCAGCTGAGTTGTCAATTCAACCACACCTGAAAACTTAGTATCTGTAACCAAAGTGTTTAGTAGCAAAGTAATATGATAGTGATGGTAACGGTAACAAAAGAGTAACGAAAGCAAAGTAATGTTTTTGGTATTTTGTAGTGATTGTAACAATAGCACCAGGAAAGTAAATAAGCGTAAACCAGTATATGGAAAGCTCGTAGGCATCAAATCAATGATGGATAATTATGTCGGATGTGGTTCATCATGTAACAGTCATAACATAGGGTGACACAGAACTAGCTCCAATTCGTCAACGTAATGTAGGCATGTATTCCGAATATAGTCATACGTGCTTATGGAAAAGAACTTGCATGACATCTTTTGTCCTACCCTCCCGTGGCAGCGGGGTCCTAATGGAAACTAAGGGATATTAATGCCTCCTTTTAATAGAGAACCGGAACAAAGCATTAGCACATAGTGAATACATGAACTCCTCAAACTACGGTCATCACCGGTAAGTATCCCGATTATTGTCACTTCGGGGTTAACGGATCATAACACATAATAGGTGACTATAGACTTGCAAGATAGGATCAAGAACTCTCATATATTAATGAAAACATAATAGGTTCAGATCTGAAATCATGGCACTCGGGCCCTAGTGACAAGCATTAAGCATAGCAAAGTCATAGCAACATCAATCTCAGAACATAGTGGATACTAGGGATCAAACCCTAACAAAACTAACTCGACTACATGATAAATCTCATCCAACCCATCACCGTCCAGCAAGCCTACAATGGAATTACTCACGCACGGTGGTGAGCATCATGAAATTGGTGATGGAGGATGGTTGATGATGACGACGGCGACGAATCCACCTCTCCGGAGCCCCGAACGGACTCCAGATCAGCCCTCCCGAGAGGTTTTAGGGCTTGGCGGCGGCTCCATATCGTAAAACGCGATGAAATATCCTCTCCTATTTTTTTCTCCCCGAAAGCAGATATATAGAGTTGGAGTTGGAGTCGGGAGGTCTCCAGGGGGCCCACGAGGTAGGGGGGCACGCCCTAGGGGGGCGCCCCCCACCCTTGTGGAAAGGGTGTGGCCCCCTGGTCTTCATCTTTGGTGAGGATTTTTTATTATTTATTGTAAGATATTCCGTGGAGTTTCAGGCCATTCCGAGAACTTTTGTTTTCTGCACATAAAACAACATCATGGCAATTCTGATGAAAACAGCGTCAGTCCGGGTTAGTTCCATTCAAATCATACAAGTTAGAGTCCAAAACAAGGGAAAAAGTGTTTGGAAAAGTAGATACGACGGAGACGTATCAACTCCCCCAAGATTAAACCCTTGCTTGTCCTCAAGCAATTCAGTTGACAAACTGAAAGAAATAAAGAAAAACTTTTACAAACTCTGTTTTCTCTTGTTGTTGTAAATATGTCAAGCTAGCATTCAAGTTTTCAGCAAAGATTATAACTAACCACATTTGCAATAATTCTCAGGTCTCATGATTACCCATATCAATAGCATAATCAACTAGCAAGCCATAATAATAAATCTCGGATGACAACACTTTCTCAAAACAATCATAATACGATATAACAAGATGGTATCTCGCTAGCCCTTTCTGAGACCGCAAAACATAAATGCAGAGCACCTTTAAAGATCAAGGACTGACTAGACATTGTAATTCATGGTAAAAGAGATCCAATCATAGTCACACCCAATATAAATTAACAGTAATGAATGCAAATGACAAAGGTGCTCTCCAACTGGTGCTTTTTAATAACAGGGTGATGACTCAGCATAGAAGTAAATAAATAGGCCCTTCATAGAGGGAAGCAGGGATTTGTAGAGGTGCCAGAGCTCGGTTTTGAAATAGAGGTAAATAATATTTTGAGCGGTATACTTTCATTGTCAACATAGCAACCAAGAGATGGCGATATCTTCCATGCTACACACATTATAGGCGGTTCCCAAACAGAATGGTAAAGTTTATACTCCCCCTCCACCAACAAACATCAATCCATGGCTTGCTCGAAACAACGAGTGCCTCCAACATACATCAGGTCCCAGGGGGAGTTTTGTTTTGCAATTATTTTTTATTTAGTTTGCATAAAGCATGGGAGTGGGCATCCCGGTGACCAGCCATTTTCTCGTGAGTGAGGAGCGCAGTCCACTCCTCTTGAGAATAACCCGCCTAGCATGGAAGATACAGGCAGCCCTAGTTGATACATGCGCTATTCGAGCATACAAAACGGGATGATTATTTGAAGTTTTAGAGTTTGGCACATACAAATTTACTTGGAACGGCAGGTAGATACCGCACATAGAAAGGTATAGTGGACTCATCTGGAATAACTTTGGGGTTTAAGGGATTGGATGCACAAGCAGTATTCCCGCTTAGTACAGGTGAAGGCTAGCAAAAGACTAGGAAGCGACCAACTAGAGAGCGACAACAGCCATGTACATGCATTAAAATTAATAAACATTGGATGCAAGCATGAGTAGGATATAATCCACCATGAACATAAATATCGTGAAGGTTATGTTGATTTGTTTCAACTACATGTGTGAACATGTGCCAAGCCAAGTCACTTAAATCATTCAAAGGAGGATACCACCCCATCATACCACAACATAACCATCTCAATATCATGTTGGCACGCAAGGTAAACCATTATAACTCATAGCTAATCAAGCATGGCACAAGCAACTACAATCTCTAATTGTCATTGCAAACACGTTTATTCATAACAAGCTGAATCAAGAATGATGAACTCATCATATTTACAAAAACAAAAGAGGTCGAGTTCATACCAGCTTTTCTCATCTCAGTCAGTCCATCATATATCATCATAATTGCCTTTCACTTGCACGACCGAATGATGTGAATAATAATAAGAGTGCACGTGCATTGGACTAAGCTGGAATCTGCGAGCATTCAATAAACAGGAGAAGACAAGGCAATATGGGCTCTTGGTTAAATCAACAATAAAGCATATAAGAGCCACTCCAACAATTTAATTATGGTCTTCTCCTATCGACCCCCAAAGAAAGAAAAGAAATAAAACTATTTACACGGGAAAGCTCCCAACAAGCAAAAGAAGAACAGGAAATATTTTTGGGTTTTCTTTTTAATTACTACTACAAGCATGGAAATTAAATTAATTAAAAGCTACAACTAATTTTTTTTGGTTTTTTCTTAAGGTTTATCAAACACACAAGAAGAAATCATAAAAGGAAATAAACTAGCATGGATGATACAATGAAGAAGTATGAGCACCGACATCTAGCAATGAGTGTGTGTGAACATAAATGTAATGTCGGTGAGAAATACGTACTCCCCCAAGCTTAGGCTTTTGGCCTAAGTTGGTTTATGGCCATGGCTGGCCTGGCTGATATCCATAATAATAGTTGGGGTCGTACTGCAATGAGGAAGAAGAAGAGGATGGGTGCAGGAATAAGTGGAGGAGGGCCACCGTGGGCCCACGAGGCAGGGGGCGCGCCCTTGGGGGGTGGGCATGCCCTCCACCCTCGTGGCAAGGTGGTTGGCCCCCCTGGTGTGTTCTTTGTTCCATAAATCCTCAAATATTCTAGAAAAAATCATATTTAATTTTCAGGGCATTTGGAGAACTTTTATTTTCGAGGTATTTTTATATTGCACGGATAATCAGATAACAGACACAAAATTATTTATTTTTACTTTAATTCAACTAAATAACAGAAAGTATAGAGAGGGTGCAGAAGGTTGTGCTTCTAGTTTCATCCATCTCATGCTCGTCAAAAGGAATCCACTAACAAGGTTGATCAAGTCTTGTTAACAAACTCATTCCGATTAACATGAAACCGGAGAAATTTCGAATAACACTAGGTTACCTCAACGGGGATATGCACATCCCCAATAATAAGTATATCATATTTCTTCTTGACAGTAGGAAGAGGAAATTCAAAACCTCCAAATATAATCGATGGAATTTTTCCGATAGAATTGATACTATGAACTTGAGGTTGTTTCCTCGGAAAGTGTACCATATGCTCATTACCATTAACATGAAAAGTGGCATTGCCTTTGTTGCAATCAATAACAGCCCCTGCAGTATTAAGAAAAGGTCTTCCAAGAATAATAGACATACTATCGTCCTCGGGAATATCAAGAATAACAAAGTCCGTTAAAATAGTAACATTTGCAACTACAACAGGCACATCCTCACAAATACCGACAGGTATGGCAGTTGATTTATCAGCCATTTGCAAAGATATTTTAGTAGGTGTCAACTTATTCAATTCAAGTCTATGATATAAAGGGAGAGGCATAACACTAACACCGGCTCCAAGATCACATAAAGCAGTTTTAACATAGTTTCTTTTAATGGAGCATGGTATAGTAGGTACTCCTGGATCTCCAAGTTTCTTTGGTATTCCACCCTTAAAAGTATAATTAGCAAGCATGGTGGAAATTTCAGCTTCTGGTATCTCTCTTTTATTTGTAACAATATCTTTCATGTACTTAGCATAAGGATTCATTTTGAGCATATTAGTTAATCGCGTACGCAAAAAGATAGGTCTAATCATTTCAGCAAAGCGCTCAAAATCCTCATCATCCTTTTTCTTAGATGGTTTGGGAGGAAAAGGCATGGGTTTCTGAACCCAGGGCTCTCTTTCTTTACCATGTTTCCTAGCAACAAAGTCTTTCTTATCATAACGTTGATTCTTTGATTGTGGGTTATCAAGATCAACAGCAGGTTCAATTTCTACATCATTATCATTACTAGGTTGAGCATCATTATGAACATCATCATTAACATTTTCATTAGGTTCTTGTTCATTGCCAGATTGTGTTTCAGCATCAGACATAGAGATACCATTTGGATTATCAGGTGGTTCAGCAATAGATTCACTAGAAGTTTGCACAGTTCTATCATTTTTCTTTTTCTTCTTTTTAGAAGAACTAGGTGCATCAATATTATTTCTCTGAGAATCTTGCTCAATTCTCTTAGGGTGGCCTTCAGGATACAAAGGTTCCTGAGTCATTCTACCAGTTCTAGTAGCCACTTTAACAACATAATCATTTTTCTTACTATTCATCTCATTGAGCAATTCCATTTGAGCTCTAAGTACTTGTTCTACTTGAGTGGTAACCATAGAAGCATGTTTGCTAACAAGTTTAAGTTCACCTTTGACATTAGCCATATAATCACCCAAGTGTCCAAGCATATTTGAATTGTATTTTAATTGTCTACCAAAATAAGCATTAAAGTATTCTTGCTTAGCCACAAATTTATCAAACTCATCTAAGCATGGGCTAGCAATTTTAGTAAATGGGATTTCAGCTTTATCATATCTATAGAGAGAATTTACCTTTACTACCTGTGTCGGGTTATCGAGGTCTAGAGGTTCTTCAATAAATAAAGGATTAAGATCATATGTTTCTTCAATAGGCGCTAAATTAAGACCATGTATTTCTTCAATAGGAGGTAAATTCTTAACATCTTCAGCTTTAGTACCTTTTTCTTTCATAGATTTCTTTGCCTCTTGCATATCTTCGGGACTGAGAAATAGAATACCCCTCTTCTTCGGAGTTGGTTTAGGAATAGGATCATTAATTGGAGCAGGAGCTGGCTCAGGAGGTGCCCAATTATTTTCATTTGTCAACATATTGTTTAATAAGATTTCAGCTTCATCCGGTGTTCTTTCCCTGAAAAGAGAACCAGCACAACTATCCAGGTAATCTCTGGAAGCATTGGTTAGTCCATTATAAAAGATATCAAGTATTTCATTTTTCTTAAGAGGATGATCAGGCAAAGCATTAAGTAACTTGAGAAGCCTCCCCCAAGCTTGTGGGAGACTCTCCTCTTTAATTTGCACAAAGTTGTATATTTCCTTTAAAGCAGCTTGTTTCTTATGAGCAGGGAAATATTTAGCAGAGAAGTAATAGATCATATCCTGGGGACTACGCACACAACCAGGATCAAGAGAATTAAACCATATTTTAGCATCACCCTTTAATGAGAACGGAAATATTTTAAGGATATAAAAGTAGCGAGATCTCTCCTCATTAGTGAACAGGGTGGCTATATCATTTAATTTAGTAAGATGTGCCACATCAGTTTCAGATTCATAGCCATGAAAAGGATCAGATTCAACTAAAGTAATTATATCAGGATCAACAGAGAATTCATAATCCTTATCAGTAACACAGATAGGTGAAGTAGCAAAAGCAGGGTCAGGTCTCATCCTAGCATTTAGAGATTGCTTACTCCATTTAGCTAATAACCTTTTGAGTTCATATCTATCTTTGCAAGCTAAAATAGCTAAAGAAGCTTCTTGATCAAATAAATAACCCTCAGGAACAACAAGTGATTCTTCATCATCACTTTCATCATCATAATCAGATGCAATATTTTCAATCTCTATAGCCCTAGCAAGTCGTTCCTTGAGAAAATCACTAAGTGGCATAGTAGTATCAGGCATAGAGGTAGTTTCATCATAAGTATCATGTATAGCAGAAGTAGCATCATCAATAACATGCGACATATCAGAACGAATAGCAGAAGCAGGTTTAGGCGTCGCAAGCTTACTCATAACAGAAGGTGAATCAAGTGCAGAGCTAGATGGCAGTTCCTTACCTCCCCTCGTATTTGAGGGATAAATTGTTGTCTTAGCGTCTTTCAAATTCTTCATGGTGTCCAGCAGATATAAATCCCAAGTGACTCAAAGAATAGAGCTATGCTCCCCGGCAACGGCGCCAGAAATTAGTCTTGATAACCCACAAGTATAGGGGATCGCAACAGCTTTCGAGGGTAGAGTATTCAACCCAAATTTATTGATTCGACACAAGGGGAGCCAAAGAATATTCTCAAGTATTAGAAGCTGAGTTGTCAATTCAACCACACCTGGAAACTTAGTATCTGCAGCAAAGTGGTTAGTAGCAAAGTAATATGATAGTGATGGTAACGGTAAAAAAAGAGTAACGAAAGCAAAGTAATGTTTTTGGTATTTTGTAGTGATTGTAACAATAGCAACGGGAAAGTAAATAAGCGTAAACCAGTATATGGAAAGCTCGTAGGCATCGGATCAATGATGGATAATTATGCCGGATGTGGTTCATCATGTAACAGTCATAACATAGGGTGACACAGAACTAGCTCCAATTCGTCAATGTAATGTAGGCATGTATTCCGAATATAGTCATACGTGCTTATGGAAAAGAACTTGCATGACATCCTTTGTCCTACCCTCCCGTGGCAGCGGGGTCCTAATGGAAACTAAGGGATATTAAGGCCTCATTTTAATAGAGAACCGGAACAAAGCATTAGCACATAGTGAATACATGAACTCCTCAAACTACAGTAATCACCGGTAAGTATCCCGATTATTGTCAGTTTGGGGTTAACAGATCATAACACATAATAGGTGACTATAAACTTGCAAGATAGGATCAAGAACTCTTATGTATTGATGAAAACATAATAGGTTCAGATCTGAAATCAAGGCACTCAGGCCCTAGTGACAAGCATTAAGCATAGCAAAGTCATAGCAACATCAATCTCAGAACATAGTGGATACTAGGGATCAAACCCTAACAAAACTAACTCGATTACATGATAAATCTCATCCAACCCATCACCGTCCAGCAAGCCTACGATGGAATTACTCACACATGGCGGTGAGCATCATGAAATTGGTGATGGAGGATGGTTGATGATGACGACGGCAACGAATCCCCCTCTCCGGAGCCCCGAACAGACTCCAGATCAGCCCTCCCGAGAGGTTTTAGGGCTTGGCGGAGGCTCCGTATCGTAAAACGCGATGAAATCTTCTCTCCTATTTTTTCTCCCCTAAAGCAGATATATAGAGTTGGAGTTGGAGTCGGGAGGTCTCCAGGGGGGCCACGAGGTAGGGGGCGCGCCCTAGGGGGGTGCGTCCCCCACCCTCATGGAAAGGGTGTGGGCCCCTGGTCTTCATCTTTGGCGAGGATTTTTTATTATTTATTGTAAGATATTCCATGGAGTTTCAGGTCATTCCGAGAACTTTTGTTTTCTGCACATAAAACAACATCATGACAATTCTGCTGAAAACAGCATCAGTCCGAGTTAGTTCCATTCAAATCATACAAGTTAGAGTCCAAAACAAGGGCAAAAGTGTTTGTAAAAGTAGATACGACGGAGACGCATCAGGGATCAAAGGCACAAGATGATGATGGCCATATCATATCACTTGTATTGATTGCATGTGATGTTTATCCTTTATGCATCTTATTTTGCTTAGTTCGGCGGTAGCATTATAATATGATCTCTCACTAAATTTCAAGGTACAAGTGTTCTCCCTGAGTATGCACTATTACTATAGTTCATCGTGCCGAGACACCATGTGATGATCTGGTGTGATAAACTCTATGTTCACATACAACGGGTGCAAGCCAGTTTTGCACACGCGGAATACTCGGGTTAAACTTGACGAGCCTAACATATACAGATATAGCCTCAGAACACTGAGACCGAAAGGTCGAGCGTGAATCATATAGTAGATATGATCAACATAGTGATGTTCACCATTGAAAATTACTCCATCTCACGTGATGATCGGACATGGTTTAGTTGATATGGATCACGTGATCACTTAATTGATTAGAGGGATGTTTATCTAAGTGGGAGTTCTTAAGTAATTTGATTAATTGAACTTCAATTTATCTTGAACTTAGTACCTGATAGTATTTCGCATGTCTATGCTATTGTAAATAGATGGCCCGTGTTGTTGTTCCGTTGAATTTTAATGTGTTCCTAGAGAAAGCTAAGTTGAAAGATGATGGTAGCAACTACACGGACTGGGTCCGTAACTTGAGGATTATCCTCATTGCTGCACAGAAGAATTACGTCCTGGAAGCACTGCTGGGTGACAAACCTATTGCAGATGCTGCTGACGACGTTAAGAACATCTAGCAAAGCAAAGCTGATGACTACTTGATAGTTCAGTGTGCCATGCTTTACGGCTTAGAACCGGGACTTCAACGATGTTTTGAACATCATGGAGCATATGAGATGTTTCAGGAGTTGAAGTTAATATTTCAAGCAAATGCCCAAATTGAGATATATGAAGTCTCCAATAAGTTCTACAGCTGCAAAATGGAGGAGAATAGTTCTGTCAGTGAACATATACTCAGAATGTCTGGGTACCACAACCACTTGACTCAGCTGGGAGTTAATCTTCCTGATGATAGTGGCATTGACAGAGTTCTTCAATCACTACTACCAAGCTACAAGAGTTTCATGATGAACTATAATATGCAAGGGATGGATAAGACAATTCCCGAGCTCTTCGCAATGCTAAAGGCTGCGGAGGTAGAAATCAAGAAGGAGCATCAAGTGTTGATGGTCAACAAGACCACCAGTTTCAAGAACAAGGGCAAAGGGAAGAAGGGGAACTTCAAGAAGAAGAACAAGCAAGTTGTTGCTCAAGTGAAGAAGCCCAAGTCTGGACCTAAGCCTGAGACTGAGTGCTTCTACTGCAAAGGGACTGGTCACTGGAAGCGGAACTGCCCCAAGTATTTAGCAGATAAAAAGGATGGAAAAGTGAAAGGTATATTTGATATACATGTTATTGATGTGTACCTTACTAATGCTTGCAGTAGCACCTGGGTATTTGATACTGGTTCTGTTGCTAATATTTGCAACTCGAAATAGGGGCTATGGATTAAGCGAAGATTGGATAAGGACGAGGTGACGATGCGCGTGGGAAATGGTTCCAAAGTCGATGTGAACGTCGTCGGCACGCTACCTCTACATCTACCTTCGAGATTAGTATTAGACCTGAATAATTGTTATTTGGTGCTAGCGTTAAACATGAACATTATATCTGGATCTTGTTTGATGCGAGACGGTTATTCATTTAAATCAGAGAATAATGGTTGTTCTATTTATACGAGTAATATCTTTTATGGTCAGGTCTATTTTTACTAAATCTCGATAGTAGTGATACACATATTCATAGTATTGAACAAAAGATATATGTTTAATAATGATAGTGCGACTTATTGTGGAACTGCCATTTAGGTCATATTGGTGTAAAGTGCATGAAGAAACTCCATGTTGATGGACTTTTGGAATCACTTGATGCTTGCGAACCATGCCTCATGGGCAAGATGGCTAAGACTCCGTTCTCCGAAACAATGGAACGAGCAACAGACTTATTGGAAATAATACATACTGATGTATGCGGTCCGATGAGTGTTGATGCTCGTGGCGGGTATCATTATTTTCTGACCTTCACTGATGATTTGAGCAGATATGGGTATATCTACTTGATGAAACATAATTCTGAAACATTTGAAAAGTTTAAAGAATTTCAAAGTGAAGTGGAAAATCATCATAACAAGAAAATTAAGTTTCTACGATCTGATCGTGGAGGTGAATATTTGAGTTATGAGTTTGGTCTTCATTTGAAACAATGCGGAATAGTTTCACAACTCATGCCACCTGGAACACCACAACGTAATGGTGTGTCTAAACGCCGTAACCGCACTTTATTAGATATGGTGTGATCTATGATGTCTCTTACTGATTTACCGCTATCGTTTTGGGGTTATGCTTTAGAGACGGCTGCATTCACGTTAAATAGGGCACCATTGAAATCCATTGACATGACAACTTATGAACTATGGTTTGGCAAGAAACCCAAGTTGTCGTTTCTTAAAGTTTGGGGCTGCGATGCTTATGTGAAAAAGCTTCAACCTGATAGGCTTGAACCCAAATCGGAGAAATGTGTCTTCATAGGATACCCAAAAGAGACTGTTGGGTACACCTTCTATCACAGATCCGAAGGCAAGATATTCATTGCTAAGAATGGATCCTTTCTAGAGAACGAGTTTCTCTCGAAAGAAGTGAGTGGGAGGAAAGTGGAACTTGATGAGGTAACTGTACCTGCTCCCTTATTGGAAAGTAGTTCATCACAGAAATCAGTTCAAGTGATTCCTACACCAATAAGTGAGGAAGCTAATGATGATGATCATGAAAGTTCTGATCAAGTTACTACCGAACCTTGTAGATCAACCAGAGTAAGATCCGCACCATAGTGGTACGGTAATCCTGTTCTGGAGGTCATGTTACTTAACCATGACGAACCTACGAACTATGAGAAAGCGATGATGAGCCCAGATTCCGCAAAATGGCTTGGGGCCATGAAATCTGAGATGGGATCCATGTATGAGAACAAAGTATGGACTTTGGTTGACTTGCCCGATGATCGACAAGCCATAGAGAATAAATGGATCTTCAAGAAGAAGACTGACGCTGACGGTAATGTTACTATCTACAAAGCTTGACTTATTGCAAAAGGTTTTCAACAAGTTCAAGGAGTTGACTACGATGAGACCTTCTCACCTGTAGCGATGCTTAAGTCTGTCTGAATCATGTTAGCAATTGCCACATTTTATGATTATGAAATTTGGCAAATGGATGTCAAAATTGCATTCCTTAATGGATATCTTAAAGAAGAGTTGTATATGACGCAACCAGAAGGTTTTGTCGATCCAAAAGGTGCTAACAAAGTGTGCAAGCTCTAGCGATCCATTTATGGACTGGTGCAAGCCTCTTTGAGTTGGAAAATACACTTTGATAGTGTGATCAAAGCATATGGTTTTATACAGACTTTTGGAGAAGCCTGTATTTACAAGAAAGTGAGTGGGAGCTCTGTAGCATTTCTGACTTGTATGTAGATGACATATTGTTGATCAGAAATGATACTGAATTTCTGAATAGCATAAAACGATACTTGAATAAGAATTTTTCAATGAAAGACCTTGGTGAAGTTGCCCATTTGGCATCCAGATATATAGAGATAGATCAAGACGCTTAATTGGACTTTCACAAAGCACATACCTTGATAAAGTTTTGAAGAAGTTCAAAATGGATCAAGCAAAGAAAGGGTTCTTGCCTATGTTGCAAGGTGTGAAATTGAGTTAGACTCAATGCCCGACCACTGCAGAAGATAGAGAGAAAATGAAAGTCATTCCCTATGCTTCAGCCATAGGTTCTATCATGTATGCAATGCTGTGTACCAGACCTGATGTGTGCGTTGCTATAAGTCTAGCAGGGAGGTACCAAAGTAATCCAGGAGTGGATCACTAGATTGCGGTCAAGAACATCCTGAAATACCTGAAAATTACTAAGGATATGTTTCTCGTTTATGGAGGTGACAAGGAGCTCGTTGTAAACGATTACATCGATGCAAGCTTTGACATTGATCTGGATGACTCTAAGTCACAAAATGGATACATATTTTTATTGAATGGTGGAGCTGTCAGTTGGTGCAGTTCCAAGCAGAGCGTCGTGGCGGGATCTACATGTGAAGCGGAGTACATAGCTGCTTCGGAAGCAGCAAATGAAGGAGTCTGGATGAAGCGGTTCATATCCGATCTAGGTGTCATACCTAGTGCATCTGGTCCAATGAAAATCTTTTGTGACAATACTGGTGCAATTGCCTTGGCAAAGGAATCCACATTTCACAAGAAAACCGAGCACATCAAGAGACGCTTCAATTCCATCCGCGACCAAATCAAGGAGGGAGACATAGAGATTTTCAAGATACATACAGATCTGAATGTTGCAGACCCGTTGACTAAGCATCTCTCATGAGCAAAACATGATCAACACCAAGACTCCATGGGTGTTAGAATCATTACAATGTAATCTAGATTATTGACTCTATGCAAGTGGGAGACTGAAGGAAATATGCCCTAGAGGCAATAATAAAGTTTTTATTTATATTTCCTTATATCATGATAAATGTTTATTATTCATGATAGAATTGTATTAACCGGAAACTTAGTACATGTGTGAATACATAGACAAACTGAGTGTCACTAGTATGCCTCTACTTGACTAGCTCGTTAATCAAAGATGGTTGAGTTTCCTAGCCATGGACAAGAGTTGTCATTTGATGAACGGGATCACATCATTAGAGAATGATGTGATTGACTTGACCCATCCGTTAGCTTAGCACGATGATCATTTAGTTTGTTGCTATTGCTTTCTTCATAACTTATACATGTTCCTATGACTATGAGATTATGCAACTCCCGAATACCGGAGGAACACTTAGTGTGCTACCAAACATCACAACGTAACTGGGTGACTATAAAGATGCTCTACAGGTGTCTCCGATGGTGTTTGTTGAGCTGGCATAGATCGAGATTAGGATTTGTCACTCCGTGTATCGGAGAGGTATCTCTGGGCCCTCTCGGTAATGCACATCACTATAAGCCTTGCAAGCAATGTGACTAATGAGTTAGTTACGGGATGTTGCATTACGGAACGAGTAAAGAGACTTGCCAGTAACGAGATTGAACTAGGTATTAAGATACCGACGATCGAATCTCGGGAAAGTAACATACCGATGACAAAGGGAACAACGTATGTTGTTATGCGGTTTGACCGATAAAGATCTATGTAGAATATGTAGGAACCAATATGAGCATCCAGGTTCCGCTATTGGTTATTGACCAGAAGTGAGTCTCGGTCATGTCTACATAGTTCTCGAACCCATAGGGTCCGCACGCTTAACGTTCAGTGACGATCGGTATTACGAGTTTATGTGTTTTGATGTACCGAAGGTAGTTCAGAGTCCCGGATATGATCACGGACATGATGAGGAGTCTTGAAATGGTCAAGACATAAAGATCGATATATTGGAAGGCTATGTTTGGACGTTCGAATGGTTCCATGTGAGTTCAGGCATTTATCGGAGTACCGGGGGGTTACCGGAACCCCCTGGGAAGTGTATGGGCCTTATTGGGCCTTAGTGGGAGAGAGGAGGAGGCGGCCAAGGTGGAGGGCACCCCCCCCAAGCCCAATCTGAATTGGGTGGGGGCCGCCCCCCCCCCCCCTTTCCTTCCCTCTCTCTCTCCCCCTTCCTTCCTCTCCTACTCCAACTAGGGAAGGGGGAATCCTACTCCCACCGGGAGTAGGACTCCCCCCTTGGGCGCGCCATGAGAGGGCCGGCCCTCCCCCTCCTCCACTCCTTTATATACGGGGGAGGGGGCACACCCATAGACACACAAGTTGATTGTTTAGCCGTGTGCGGTGCCCCCCTCCACTGATTTCCACCTCGGTCATATCGTTGTAGTGCTTAGGCGAAGCCCTGCGTCGGTAACTTCATCATCATCATCATGCCGTCGTGCTGACGAAACTCTCCCTCGACCTCAGCTGGATCAAGAGTTCTGGGACGTCACCAAGCTGAACGTGTGCAGATCGCGGAGGGTGCCGTACCTTCGGTGCTAGGATCGGTCGGATCGTGAAGACGTACGACTACATCAACCGTGCTGTCATAACGCTTCCGCTTACGGTCTACGAGGGTACGTGGACAACACTCTCCCCTCTCGTTGCTATGCATCACCTTGATGGATCTTGCGTGTGTGTAGGAATTTTTTTGAAATTACTGCGTTCCCCAACACGAGGTCTCCCCAACGATGGAGTTATGGAGCGCCTCCATGTTGCGATGATGCAGCTCTTCCCTCTACTCCGAAGTGAGGGCTTCAGGATAATATTTATCGTGACCACATGACGGGCCGCCACCGCCGCTACGACGGAACCCAGGCGGGCTGCGAGGCAAGTCGACCATGAGGACTTCCGCCGCAGGGTCGCTGCTTCCGCACTCGGAAAGAGTGTCCGTGGAACCAATCGAATGGTCCGTAGAAAGATTAATTGGGCTCGATAGCCGCAACTTGAGGGGTGATAGACTGGCGAGCCACCGCATGTTTCACGCACCGCTAGAGCCTCGGTTGACCGGATCGCTTGCGGCGACGAATAGTGGGGAGATTGAATGTCGCGGGAACCGACCGATACTGGGTCGACGGTTGCCGCAGGAGGACGCCACAGGCGCTCGCGCGGAAATAGACCGCCCGCCGGACGGGAAGGCCCTCGACGTCGAGGGGGGGCTTCTTGAAGCCAGGCGGAGTGTCGGTGTCAAAACCGGCGGATCTCGAGTAGGGGGTCCCGAACTGTGAGTCTAGGCCGGATGGTAACAGGAGACAGGGGACACTTTGTTTTACCTAGGTTCGGGCCCTCTCGATGGAGGTAAAACCCTACTCCTACTTGATTAATATTGATGATATGGGTAGTATAAGAGTGGATCTACCACGAGATCAAGGAGGCTAAACCCTAGAAGCTAGCCTATGGTATGATTGTTGTGTATGGAGTTGATTCTGTCCTACGGACTACAACCCTCCGGTTTATATAGACACCGGATAGGGTTAGGGTTACACAGAGTCGGTTACAATGGTAGGAGATCTTGAATATCCGCATCGCCAAGCTTGCCTTCCACGCCAAGGAAAGTCCCATCCGGACACAGGACGAAGTCTTCAATCTTGTATCTTCATAGTCCAGGAGTCCGGCTGAAGGTATAGTCCGGCTACCCGAACACCCCCTAATCCAGGACTCCCTCAGTAGCCCCTGAACCAGGCTTCAATGACGACGAGTCCGGCGCGAAAATTGTCTTCGGCATTGCAAGGCGGGTTCCTCCTCCAAGTCCTTCATAGAAGATTTGTAAACACCAAGAGTAGTGTCCGGCTCTGTAAAATAAGTTTCCACATATTTCCATAGAGAGAATAATATTGACACAAATCCAATCTGCTGACGTATTTCGCAGTGCGCTATCACACTACGGCCAAGTCCTTTACTCGAATCGTTTTTACTTTTCCACCTCAGCATGTTTTGCGAGGCGGTTTCCTTGGTACATCTCATCAAAGCAGAGATCGTGTACCCTTTTTACAGGATTCTCATCAATACGGACGTGGGTAACCCTAACCGCGCCATTTATCACGGCGCTTGGGAGGCAAGCGAGTTTTATTAGGCAGGTGGGGACACACAACCGCATCCGCCCATATAATGGGATAAGGATCCACCTTTTTACCTACGCCTTCTTCCTCCTTTGCCTATCCATCTCCTGCGCACTCGAGCTCCAGTGCCCAAGCCCGCACTTCCCACCTCAACCTTCTCCAGCGATGTCCGGAGCGGGAGGCAAGTGGAAGGTCTCCTCCGTCACGGAGGGCAAAATCAAAAAGCTTAGGAAGGCCGGATACCTGTCTAACGACATCGCGTACCGGCTCCCCGAAAAGGGGCAGCTCATACCCACCCCTAGGCCCCATGAGAGGGTAGTATTCCTTCCCCACTTCCTCCGCGGACTGCGTTTTCCACTTCACCCCTTCCTCCGGGGGCTCATGTTCTACTACGGCCTGGATTTCCACGATCTGGCCCCGAACTTCATCCTCAACATCTCAGCGTTTATCATCGTGTGCGAGGCCTTCCTCCGCGTCCGCCCCCATTTCGGCCTCTGGCTCAAGACCTTCAACGTCAAGCCCAAGGTGGTGGGAGGCAACTAGGCGGAGTGCGGAGGCGCCATGGCGGGCAAGATTGCCAACGTCCTGTGGTTCGAGGGCTCCTTCGTAGAGACCCTAAAGGGGTGGCAAGCCGGGTGGTTTTACATCACCGAGCCACGCGATCCGAAATGGATCGCAGCCCCCGAGTTCTGATCCGGACCCCCCACACGGCTCACGTCCTGGAAAGAGACGGGCCTATCGTGGGGTAACGAGAAAGAGGTGACCGGACTGAAGACATGCATCCAGTCCCTGGTGAACAAGTCAATCAGGCTTGTAAATGTAGTCCAGGTCATGCCCGTTCGCCGAATCCTCCCGTGTCAACAACGGGACTTTACTCTATGGGAGTTCGACCCGGCACGGCACCGAACCCTTAACAGGCTCTTCGACACAACGTATGAAGACGTCTGGAAGGTGCTGATCAGAGGTGCCGAGGCTCCCACATCCGCTTCCGAGGACCGCGGATACAGCTCGCAGCGTCACGCTAGCGAGGTAAGCTATTTTCACCTTTTACAGGATGTTCAGCTTTTTTCATAGTTTAACTCTATGCGGGATCTAAACTCCCTTACCTTTGACAGGCTTGGCGGGCGGTATCCGGACCGATTAACACTTCGGCTCCGCTGCCCGAAGACCCAGCCCCAGCTCTACTAGTGAAGCTGCTGGCTCCGGCGCCTTATGTGGTGCCGGAAAAGAAGGCCAAGAAGAAGAAGACCACGGGGACTCGAAAGAGTACCCGCAACATGGTGTTGTCGGACTCGTCATCCGACGAGTCCGAGACGCCCTCCTCCCGTGAAAACGAGGAGGAGGAAGAAGAAAGCTCTCCCCCCCCCAGCGGAGGGAGGAAAGAAAAGGAAGGCCTCCCCAAGGGGGAAGGCCGAGGGGTCCAATAAGAGGAAGACCCCTCCGCCGGACTACGTCCCCGACGCCGACGAGGACGAAGAGGAGTGGCCGGACAGAGCCAGGCATCTGGCGAAATCGTAAGTGTTCGGATACCAGAGTAACTCATGATATTCCTTTTGTTGCACAGCTTTCCCTAATGTCGAATATAAACATGCAGCCCGCCTCGGGCCGAACTCAACGAGTCGTCGAGCGGCTCCCTGGATTCATCGGACGTGAACTCAGTTCCGCCCGTTGTTTCCCCCCGCACTGCTGATGACGCCGAAGTGGTGTCACAACGAGCTCCGGGGCAGGAGGATGTGGTCCTGGAGGAGCCGCAAGGCGACCTCCCGGACTCCAGGAGTAAAGGGGACAAGACCCCCCAGGGCTCCAAGTCCGGCTTTATGCCGGACACCGCGCCGGAACCTTCGACAGTTCCGGATTGCGGTAGGCAAACTCCTTCCAAGAGGAGCAAATCTTCTGAGCCGGCAGCCTCCGTCCAATCGGAGGCGCCGGACAATCTGTTGGAGGTGCTTGAAGGCGCCTCCATCGACGAGGAGCACCGTACTATTATGAGTACGGTGATCCAGAAGGTTCAGTCCGCCAAGAGCGGACTGACTGAAGCTTGCGCCAGCCTTCTAACAGGCTTCGAGGTAAGTAAAAATATGTAAAAAAATATTACCGCATAGACAGTAGCCCCTGATGCTCTGTTTGGCGTTCAGAAAGAAAAGCCGAATAGAGGATCTAGTAAATTTCGCAGGAGTCTAACAAAAGAGTCAATATGCGTACGCAGGCTTCGCTGCTATCCACCGCCACACTGACTGCGGAGGTGGGTGTCCTGAATCAGGACCTCAAGCGGACCGAGCAAGAACTCGGCCTTGCCAAGAGGCAGCTCGAGGAGAAAGAAGGTAAGAAATACCTTACTGAAAAGGGTGCCTATAGAGAGGCATGATTGCAAAGAATAACAGGATTGTACTACTTATTGTAGGGGCCACGACTGAGGTGGCGACCCTCAAGCAGGCGCTATCGGAGGCCGAAAAGAAAACGGCCTCGGAGCGCACCGAGCGAAAGACACTTGGGGCTCAGGTCGGCGAGGTGCAGCGAGAGCTTCAGGCTCTCATGAAAAAACATGGGAGTTTGGAGCTTGAGTCAAAGACCCAAGCGTCCGAGCTCGCGACGGCCCTTGAGACTGCCAAGTCTGCCAAGGCCAAAGCCCAAAAGGCCCTCCAAGAGTTGGAGGAGGTGAAAAAGATAGCAGCGGGTAAGGCATTCTTCATGCAAAGCAGAAATATAAAAGTAAACTACTTGTTACTTACCCGAATCCGGAGCTCTCCAGGGGCATTCGCAGATCTTCCCCGCAGCGTATCCGACGCCGCCGCATTCTACCGAGCTGAAGAGGGCAGCTCGACGGAGAAGGTGTTCTGGTCTCAGTATGCTGAGGCCGGACACCCTGTGCCCTTGAGCGACCAGCTGAAACAGCTGGTCAAGCTCCACAAGGCGGCCGAACAGGCCATGAAGGGCTTCATAGTTCGGCTGTGGCCCGGAGAGGCCCTGCCTGGGAGCTACTTCGGGCTGGTGCGGCAGCTGGTGGAGACCTGTCCAAGGCTCGAGGTCGTCAAGCGCTCCGTCTGCATCGAAGGTGCCCGTCGGGCCCTTGCCCGTGCTAAGGTGCACTGGGGTAAGCTGGATGGCGAGAAGCTTGTTAGGGACGGGCCGCCGCCGGGGAAGGAGCATCGCAAGCCCGAGAACTACTATAAGGATGTTCTTGCGGGTGCCCGCCTTGTAGCGGATGAGTGTACCAAAGATGTAATTTTTGAATGAACTCGCTCGATTTTATCCTGTGCGCTGAAAACTTGTTCATATGTGCTAAGCAATGCTTATTGAATTTAAAATATTATTTTCTGTGCGGTCGTTTATCAAAAATTGAGAGATGGCCAGTCGTCGGCTTCTGCCCCCATGCCACTAGTGCTGGGGTGTTTGGTGATAAACCTGTGCGCTCTTTTTCCCATGTTTGGGTCCTTCGAGGGAGGCGCTCAGCACGGCGAACCAGGCAATCGGACTATAATGCTTGAACACTCTCACTTAGCCATAGAACTTTATAATTTTAAATTTCAGCGAAGCCCCTAGTTCGGAAGACCGAGTTCGGGGCGCTATCCACGCCTTGGCTGGGGTCATCCAGCTCCTCGCTCAAAGCGGCATAAGTCTTTAGGGACTCGAAAAAATCTCTCGAACAGCGACCGGTCTCTCGCCTTATCATGACAGTCAGTTTTAGCTTTCTCCACTGAGGTGCTTAACCCAGTTCAACCGGGGCACAATCGCAGTGGTTCTCCTAGTGCTACCTTAGCCGATAGAGCGGAACGTAAGGCACCAAAACATAGGAGCCGGGCAAACCCAACTATTGACCCAAATCATGATTCAGAGCCGATGCATATAGTGCTATAAGTTCGGGGTGCCGCACTTGTGAAAGTGTACGGACTTCTTACACCATATTAAAGGGTACTGAAGCCCCTGGCGTACTTGCCGTACCATAGTGTACGGGTGCAACATGTCATTAATGAACATATATAAAGGAGATTATAATGCAAAAGATAGAAAAAAAGCTATGCATTGTTTATAGAGAGGCTATTTATCAAAGCCGAACGATACAAATAGTGCGGTAAGCAAAAGATATTGGACTATTCGGTATGTCCTGACCAGGGGCAGGCCGCGGAATTGTATTTAAAACAGGTATACCGCTCGTAACAGAGACCACCTGGGAGTTCCATAATGCGGCATGGCTTGTCTGCCTCCCTGGATCTTGCATCGTTTGTGCGGCAGTCGAATTGCCGAACAGGTCGTCCGAAGTATGGAGTCCTCAAAGTAAGAAAAAAATAAAGAAAGAATCCGGCAGCCCCTAGTACGTTATTGTGCCCCTTCCCCTGTGCCCATGGTATTTCAAGGGCGTAATTATGTACGCGAGGTACTGATTTCGCTATGTCGCGAGAGCTGGGGTTGGGGCCGCATTGCTGCGCTTGTTCAGAGTGTGCCAGGTGGTCCTGCTGTAGGTTACTCCGGGCGCGCTTGGCAGTGTCTGGATTTTTGATGGCCGGACTGGAGAATTGCCTGAGAAGGCTACTTTGCACCTCCGCTGCGAGAGCCGCCGTATGCTCCTCTGTACGGAGGGAGCGTTCGGTGTTTCCGTTGACCGTAATTACTCCTCGAGGGCCTGGCATCTTGAGCTTGAGATATGCGTAGTGCGACACTGCATTGAACTTTGCGAATGCGGTTCGTCCAAGCAGGGCGTGGTAGCCACTGTGAAACGGGACTATATCGAAGATTAACTCTTCGCTTCGGAAATTGTCCGGGGATCCGAAGACCACGTCAAGTGTTACTGAGCCTGTACAGTTGGCTTCCACACCTGGTATAACGCCTTTAAAGGTCGTTCTTGTGGGTTTAATCCTTGAGGGATCTATGCCCATTTTCCGCACTGTATCCTGATAAAGCAGGTTCACTCTGCTGCCGCCGTCCATGAGGACTCTTGTGAGATGAAATCCGTCGATGATTGGGTCAAGAACCAATGCGGCGAAGCCGCCATGATGGATGCTAGTGGGATGGACCCTTCGATCAAAAGTGATCGGGCAGGAGGACCATGGGTTGAACTTTGGGGCGACTGGCTCCATCGCGTATACGTCCCGTAGCGCACGCTTCCGCTCCCGCTTGGGAATGTGGGTTGCATATATCATGTTCACCGTCCGCACTTGTGGGGGAAAGCCCTTCTGTCCATTGTTGTTCGGCAGCTTGGGCTCCTCGTCGTCGCTGTGCAGCCCCTTGTCTCTGTTTTCGGTCCTGAGCTTACCTGCCTGCTTGAACACCCAACAATCCCTATTAGTGTGATTGGCTGGCCTTTCGGGGGTGCCATGTATCTGGCACAAACGATCGAGTATTCGGTCCAAACTGGACGGGCCCTAAGTACTCTTTTTGTATGGCTTTTTCCGCTGACCGGATTTATAGCCTTTGAATCCGGCATTGACTGCCGTATCTTCATTATTGTCGCCTCTGACATGGCGTTTTTGCTTGTTCCGACGTGTCCTGCCACTTTTGTCCTTGGTGTCCGAATTACCAGGGTTCTTCGATAAGTTGTTACTGCGAGCTAGCCAGCTGTCCTCTCCCGCGCAAAAGCGGGTCATGAGTGTCGTGAGGGCTGCCATGGATTCGGATTTTCCTATTCCAGGTGCCGGGCAAGCCACTCGTCGCGGATGTTATGCTTGAAGGCTGCTAGGGCCTCTGCGTCCGGACAGTCGACTATCTGGTTTTTCTTTGTTAGGAACCGTGTCCAGAATTGTCTGGCCGATTCTTCTGGCTGCTGAATTATGTGACTTAAGTCGTCGGCATCCGGCGGTCGCACGTAAGTGCCCTGGAAGTTGTCGAGGAATGCGGCTTCCAGGTCCTCCCAAGAACCGATTGAGTCTGCTGGCAAGCTGTTAAGCCAATGTCGGGCCGGTCCTTTAAGTTTGAGCGGGAGGTACTTGATGGCGTGTAGATCATCGCCGCGTGCCATGTGGATGTGAAGGAGATAATCCTCGATCCATACCGCCGGGTCTGTTGTGCCATCGTATGATTCGATGTTTACGGGTTTGAAACCCTCTGGGATTTTATGATCCATTACTTCATTCATGAAGCATAGAGGGTGTGCGGCGCCTCTGTACTGGGCTATATCACGACGCAGCTCGGAAGAGCTATGTCAGTTGTGTTCAGCCCGGCCGGATTTGTTGTATCCGGAGTGAAGATCATTGTCACGTGCCGTAGGACGCCTGCATGATCCGTAGATCGATCTTGTTTGTCTTGCCTTATCCTCCAGTATGTCTCGCAGGTCGGGCGCATTTTCCCGTGCCTTAGTTGAGCGGCGTCGGGGCATGGCTTGGGTGGAGGGCTGACAGGCCTCTCTGTCGCGGCCGCGAGGTGGCTGGTCTTCCATGTCATGTGCTGGTGATGTAGGTGCTTCCTCCTCTGATCGGGGTAGCGGCCTGCGCTTCGGGTAACTCTTGGAGGGGCGTTCGAGTTCATAGCAAGGTCTTCAGTCCATCTATCAGCTAGCAAGGTCTTCAGTCCATCTGTCAGCTAGCAATTCTTGGGCAGCTCTAAGCTGTTGCTGCTTTTTCTTGAGGCTGCTTGCCGTGGCTAAAAGCCTGCGTTTAAAACGCTCTTGTTCGGCGGGGTCTGATGGTATGACGAATTCGTCGTCATCGAGGCTTACCTCGTCTTCGGAGGGAGGCGTATAGTTATCATCCTCGACCTCTTGGTCTGCCGCTCTCTCATGAGGGCTGGCTTCTCCATCTTCCTGTGCCGAATTTTGCTGAGGTGGGTGTTCTTCGGTGTTATCCGGGGTAGTATTATCTCCCGTGCCGGAATCACCGTTTTTGCTTTGGCGGGATTTAGAGCGGCGCCGCTGACGCCGGCGCTTTTGCTGTTTCTTGGGGGCATCATCCTCCACTGTTCCATCGCCATCTCCACCTTTTGGAGTATCCACCATATATATGTCATATGATGAGGTGGCGTTCCAGCGCCCTACAGGTGCTGGTTCTTGTTCGTCTCCTGCATCGTCGTCCATGCCGTCGATGTCTTCGGAGTCGAAGTCCAGCGTGTCGGTTAAGTCGTCGACAGTGGCTACGAAGTGGGTGGTGGGTGGGCTTTGAATTTCTTCGTCGTCCGTATCACAACCTTGCTGACCGTAGTCCGGCCAAAGCTCTCCTGATAAAGAGAGAGACTTTAGAGAATTCAGGATATCGCCGAAGGGCGAGTGCTGAAAGATGTCTGCGGCGGTGAACTCCATGATCGGCGCCCAATCGGATTCGATCGGCAGGGGCGCGGGGGGCTCGGAGCTCGGAGAAGAATCCGGCTCCTCGGAGTCACGGGCCTTGCGGAGTGTGGGGCTGGAGTTCGGCTCAATCGCCTCTGAGATCACAGCCCCTGAGGCAGCGTCCAACCGCTGATCCTCGATCGGTGCAGTGGGCTCTGAATCAATGGTCGGAACCGACGCGTGTGCGGCCTCCAAGGCGCTGTTCGGTGGCAGAGCTATATCATGCCCATCGAGACAGTGCGGCACGCTTGGCTGTGGCTCGAATCCATCGAGGATCAAGTCCCCGCGGATGTCAGCCGTGTAGTTTAGGCTTCCAAACCTGACCTGATGGCCAGGGGCGTAGCTTTCGATCTGCTCAAGGTGGCCAAGCGAATTGGCCCGCAGTGCGAAGCCGCCGAAGACGAAGATCTGTCCGGGGAGAAAAGTCTCACCCTGGACTGCATCGTTGTTGATGGTCGAAGGAGCCATCGGGCCTAAAAGCGACGACACAGAGGAACTCTCAATGAAAGCACCAATGTCGGTGTCAAAACCGGCGGATCTCGGGTAGGGGGTCCCGAACTGTGAGTCTAGGCCGGATGGTAACAGGAGACATGGGACACTTTGTTTTACCCAGGTTCGGGCCCTCTTGATGGAGATAAAACCCTACTCCTTCTTGATTAATATTGATGATATGGGTAGTACAAGAGTGGATCTACCACGAGATCAAGGAGGCTAAACCCTAGAAGCTAGCCTATGGTATGATTGTTGTGTATGGAGTTGATTCTGTCCTACGGACTACAACCCTCCGGTTTATATGGACACCGGATAGGGTTAGGGTTACACAGAGTCGGTTACAATGGTAGGAGATCTTGAATATCCGCATCGCCAAGCTTGCCTTCCACGCCAAGGAAAGTCCCATCCGGACACAGGACGAAGTCTTCAATCTTGTATCTTCATAGTCCAGGAGTCCGGCTGAAGGTATAGTCCGGCTACCCGAACACCCCCTAATCCAGGACTCCCTCATGGAGTCATCCGCGATGAAGATGAGCGCGCCGAGACGTATCTTGTGGCCAAAGCCAAACCACCGCTGGAAACCATGTTGATGGAGATCGGAAGAACTGCAGCTTCACCGGAAGTCGCTAAGACGTCTGCCCCACGGTGGGTGCCAACTGTCTTGGAAGTAAGTATGACAGTAAGGATAGGGGGTACGAAGGAGGAGTCAAGGCCCTAGCTACGGCGAGGTTGTACACACGAGTTTTAGGAGTTCGGTCCCCTCTCGGAAGAGGTAACAGCCCTACGTCTCGTTGCCCTGAGGCTTGTCGAATGGAATATGCGTGTGGGTTACAGGGGGTGTGAACCCTTGTGCCAGAGGAGGAGGGTCTTTTATATAGAGTGCGTCAGACCCCTCCAGCCCTCAATTACATAGGGTTCACTGTAAGTTAAGACAGGGGCATTACTGGTAACGACTGCTATAAATGACTATTAATGACCTTTAAGACTATGGAGTAAACGCTTGACCGTTGCAATCCTGGGTGGCTTTACATCTTCTGTACACTGAGTGATTCTTCGTATGGTCGAGTAACTCTATCTTGGTCGAGTGGAATTGGGGTATCCGAGTGGAATAGCTGGTCGATTGGATTGCATTTCAAGATGATTTCAGCCGGTATCTTCTGTTGTACTTTGAATATCTTTGTATCCTTAGGTAGGGCGCTTAGGTCAAGCGTATGAACCTATTCTACATACATGTCATCGTCAAAGCCCTCCTGGTTGTGGTGATGTTTTTGACCAACGAGATGGGAACCGCTTGCACGAGCATCGGTAGCGCTTGTGGTCGACCAACCTGCTATGTGTTGAGAATACGCGTGGCTACCTCGGTTGAACTATTGATGAACCAGCAAACTACTAGTTGTAAATTGGGAGAAGTCTTGAGGGCCGGAAGAAGCATTCCAACCCACATATTGACTAAATCATGCTTGAGGTCAGTTTACTGGCCGAAAATTTTCTTTTCCAGCCAACTAACCCCTACCCGGTCCTAAAACTTACAGTAGCTTGACCTCTATCTAACCCTTTTGAAACTAGTGAACTTGCAAATCAATCTATGGTTGGATGGTTAGAAGGATAATGATATTCCCAGCACATAAGGGTTTAAATCCTAAACTTGACACTGGTGGTGTAACGCCCCAAGACCGACGCTCCAGATGCCTTCCTTGTTTTGCGAGTCAGCTGTGTTATTTATTTGTTTGTTGCATTCATTATCGCATCATGCGCATTGCATTTGCATGTTTTCATAAAGCTTGCATCCGTTCGTAGTTGCCGTGTCCCCCTGCCTTTGTTGACGGTTCCGAGTCCCATCGGGTTTTCGCTTCACACTTGACCTCGTTCCCCTAATCCATCTTTGCGCAGTGCATTGTCTCCTCGCCCGTGTCCGAAACTTCCCCGAACCTGAACCAGACTATCGTTACCGTTGGGTCCGGATCATCCCCAAACATCTATAAAACATCTTCATTTTGTTAATTGGACTCCCTAACCTATTTATTCTCGTCCGTCGAATTTCCATCGGAAGATCAAAACTTCCTTCCTTTTTCATATATATAGGTCCAACCAACCCTAGATCCTAGGGGCCTTGTCCCATTGATCCTCCTAGCCGCCGCCACCCCTGTCCATTCCCTCCTCCTCCCTCGGGATATCACCCGCCTACCCATCCGCCAGCCGCCACTCTATCCATCGGGATCCCTCCCAATCCACCACCTCCCCTTGTTTTTCAGCCCCGAGCCAACCAGCAGCTCCTTCACGCCCCATGCAGCAGCGAGCAATGCTTAACCCCGCCTCGTCTCCGCGCCGCCGACGAGCTTCGTTCAAGATGAGCCCCGCGCCCCCTTCTTTTCCTTTCTCTCCCTTCCCCTGGTTCTTCTCTCCCCTGACCGCACTGTCTTCCTCTTCTCTGGTTCACAGGAAGGCCATGGCCTTGGAGCTTCACCCGCGTCCATCTCCCTCAGCGCGCCCGAGATCCGTCCTCCCGATGCAACCAGGCACCTCGACCTCCTCCTTCGTGCGCCCCTGTGCCAGCAAGCGCCGGGACGCCAGCCTCCTCTCGCGCCCGAGGGGCTCCCCGGTCTTCCTCGTCCCCGCCAGGTGTTCCACCTCGAGCCACCGCAGCTAGCCAGAGTACATCCCCGTTGTCGGCCCTCTTCCGCAGCACGCCGGCGCCGCCACGCCTCGTTTTGACCTGATCCGGCCGAGATCGACCCCGCCGCCTCGGATCCCTGCGACCCCAGTTCGCCGTCGTGCCACCATGCCCGCTGACCCCTGTTGAGCTGCTCTGCTTCGCCTTCTCGTCCCCGTTGACCCGTTCAAGCGCCAGCATGGCCAGCCTCCTGGGCCGCAAGCGCGCATCAGGCCAGCGCCTCCATACCTCGCGGCTGGCCCGCAGCCAGCGCCAGGCCTCCTCTGCTTCCAGTCGGGCCTTGGCCCATGGTGAGCTGCCCCCCCCCCCAGCGACTGTTCCTGTTAGGCCCGCAGCCAGTTTCGGCCCATGTAGTTTTTTTTTCTCCCTTGCTGCGAATTTATCCTTTTTTCCAGAGACTGCATATTTACAGAAAAACCCTCATGTTCATGCATTTAATATCTCACAAACCGTGCATCGGATTAAAATGTTTTAAATATGTAAAATGCTTAGAATTTCATCTAGTTTCATAATATGCAACTTTCATCCATGTTAAAAAATGTTTAACTTGTTGTTTGCTTTAATTTGCATAAATGCCATGTTAAAATGATTTATTTCATAACTAAATAACCGTAACTCGGAATTTAATAAACTTTATATGTAAATGGGGTAGAAAAATGCCTAGTTTAACATGGTGACATTGCTTTGCATGTTAAACAACTCTAAAATATGGTTTAGGGCAGAAGAGTACCTAACCTAATATATACACATGAGGAGTTTTCCGGAATTGTTCTTCGTTGCTTCCGGCCTCATTTAAACTTGCCTAGATAGGTAGTTTTGTTGTGCTTCACCTCTTGCCATGTAATCAACATTTAATCTTGTTGGGTACATAAACGAGAGAGAACTAAATAAGTCATGTGGTGTTTTTTTCAATATGCAACTCCGTTGCATAATGAGCTCCACTTAATTTGTAGGATTGTTTGTGCACTTTGCCATGCCACGCCTCTTTAAACCGGACATGCATCATACTCGATTGTGCATCATGCCATGTTGATGTGTTGGTTGTTTACTATGTTGTGTGCTTTTTTCCGGTGTGGCTTCTTCGGGTTGATTCCGGTAACGTCGTGATTGTGAGGACCCGTTCGTCTACGTTCATTTGTCTTCTTCATGGACTCGTTCTTCTTCCTTGCGGGATTTCAGGCAAGATGATCATACCCTCGAAATCACTTCTATCTCTGCTTGCTAGATGCTCGCTCTTTTGCTATGCCTATGCTGCGATACCTACCACTTGCTTATCATGCCTCCCATATTGTTGAGCCAAGCCTCTAACCCACCTTGTCCTAGCAAACCGTTGTTTGGCTATGTTACCGCTTTGCTCAGCCCCTCTTATAGCTTTGTTAGTTGTAGGTGAAGATTGGAGCTTGTTCCATATTGGAACATGGATATTTTGTTGGGATATCACAATACCTCTTATTTAATTAATGCATCTATATACTTGGTAAAGGGTGGAAGGCTCGGCCTTATGCCTGGTGTTTTGTTCCACTCTTGTCGCCCTAGTTTCCGTCATATCGGTGTTATGTTCCCGGATTTTGCGTTCCTTACGCGGTTGGGTTATAATGGGAACCCCTTGACAGTTCGCTTTGAATAAAACTCCTCCAGCAAGGCCCAACCTTGGTTTTACCATTCGCCACCTAGCCTTTTTCCCTTGGGAGTCGCGCATCCCGAGGGTCATCTTTATTTTAACCCCCCCCCCCGGGCCAGTGCTTGTCTAAGCGTTGGTCCAAACTAGAGCCCCTTGCAGCGCCACCTCGGGGAAACTCGAGGGCTGGTTTTAGTTGTACGAATTGTTTATCCGGTGTTGCCCTGAGAACGAGATATGTGCAGCTCCTATCGGGATGTCGGCGCATCGGGTGGTCTTGCTGGACTTGTTTTGCCATTGTCGAGGATGTCTTGTAACCGGGATTCCGAGCCTGATCGGGTCTTCCCGCTAGAAGGAATATCCTTCGTTGACCGTGAGAGCTTGTGATGGGCTAAGTTGGGACACCCCTGCAGGGATTTGAACTTTCGAAAGCCGTGCCCGCGGTTATGGGCAGATGGGAATTTGTTAATGTCCGGTTGTAGAAAACCTAAGGATGACCTTAATTCAAATACATCAACCGCGTGTGTTACCGTGATGGTCTCTTTCCGGCGGAGTCCGGGAAGTGAACACGGTGTTGGAGTTATGCTTGACGTAGATTGTTCTAGGATCACTTCTTGATCATACTTTTATCGACCGTACTTTACCTTCTCTTCTCGCTCTCTTTTACGAATATGTTAGCCACCATATATGCTAGTCGCTTGCTGCAGCTCCACCTCATACCTTTATCTTACCCATGAGCTTAAATAGTCTTGATCGCGAGGGTGCGAGATTGTTGAGTCCCCGTGACTCACAGATACTTTCAAAACCAGCTTGCAGGTGCCGATGAGTCCGTGCAGATGACGCAACCAAGCTCAAGGAGGAGCATCGATGAAGATCTTGTCCTTTGTGTTGTTCCGTTCTAGTTGATCAGTAGTGGAGCCCAGTTGGGGTCGATCGAGGACCTTGTCGCATTTGGGGTTCGTCTTTTATTTTGGTTCCGTAGTCGGATCTTGATTGTATTTGAATGATGTAATGCTTTATTCATGTATTGTGTGAAGTGGCGATTGTAAGCCAACTATGTATCTCTTTCCCTTATGTATTACATGGGTTGTGTGAAGATTACCTCACTTGCGACATTGCTTTCAATGCAGTTATGCCTCTAAGTCGTGCTTCGACACGTGGGAGATATAGTCGCATCAAGGGCGTTACAGGTATTCACATTTTTCTGAATTTATTTCATGCCTTTCGGCGATGTGCGTTCCATGGGAGAAGGCATTCCCATCGAGTACGAAAACGTATGTGACGACTTTGTCAATATTAAGATTATGTGTTGGCTCAGTCTCTCAGAGATGCTCATAAGAGTAGAGTATGTGTGCGTGTGTTCATAGGATGAGTGCATGCGCGTATGTATGAGCGTCTGCGTCTGCACTGTGTGCTAAAAACAAATAATGAATTTGGTAAGATCGGCCGCTTTAGAAATCACTAAAAGAAACGCGGGATACATAGACCAAGAGATGATCCATTATACATTTTTCTAGGGGTAGCATCAAGTTTTATTCTTAAAATCCACGTCATATGGGATACAAAAAGGATCATGGGTTTGACCAATCAGACGTGTCGCTCCTGAACAAGAGCATGCGGAAACTTGGCTAACCTATCGACGTCGTTATTAGAAGCTTGATCTTTAAAGGAAAAAGTACAATTAAACATTTGAGACCTCCTATTAATCTCACTAGTGATGTTCACATATACTCTATACCTTTCTTTCTCTATATCCTTGACAATCTGCTTCGAACTGGAGCAACGATTTTTTTTTAAGAAAAGATTCTCTGCGAGAGATAAAGCCTCTCGACAAACAATAGCTTTCAATGTAGCTGCATCATTTATGCCATGAATTACCAATGAGGAACTGCCCATATAATTTCCCTTTGCATCTCGGCATACAGCCACCGCCGAGCCCCTCACCTGACTCCTTGCCATGGCTGCGTCCACATGTATTTTCATGAAACCTGATGGAGGTGGCTTCGGTCTCACCCTTGCTCTACCCGCTACCACATTGGTTGGGGTGCTCCTCGGCTGATCCATATTCAATTCATCAATAAATCTGCAGATAAATAGATGTGTGGCCGATGTATTGCTTAAAATAAGCACATCGGACTAGACCGAGGCAGCCTCAAAGAGGTTCCGGTTTCGGCCGTCAAAACAGAGCCCCTTCGAGCCGGAATGTCTCAGTTTTTTTTTTTGAGGAATACTATTTTTTGAGAATGAGAAATACTTTCTCTGTAAAGAAATATAAGATCGTTTTTAGTGATCTAAACACTATTATATTTCTTTACAAAGGGAGGACTACTCATCAAAATATAAGATCTTTTTTAGGATAAAATATAAAATATAAGATTTTTCTAAGACTAAACTAGTCTAAAAAGCTTCTTACATTTTGATACGAAGGAAGTGATTACATATACTAAGATCACGGAACCTGGTATTTCTCAAAAAAGAAAAAAAAACTGGAATGTCTCGGGCGATCCGATGACTATGTTATCAATCATTGTGCATGTCTTTGATGTATTGCTTAAAAGAACAGCACATATGCTTAGTACCGAGCCAGCCGCAGGTTCTGGTTTCGGCCGTCAAAACAGAGGCCCTTCAACCTGGAATGTCTGGGGCGATCCGATGACTGGAGCGAGGTTGACAGTTCACTCCCACCCCTATCATCGTACGGATCTTGGTGACTCAAGCAACCTTGACAGTTCATTCCCACCTTATCATTGAACCAATCTTGTCAACGCAAACCTACTTCACGAGAATATGATAGTACTACGTCCAGAGTACGTGTGTATGCAAAGCTGTTCCGTACCGAGATCTGTGTGGCAGAGTCAAATCCGGAGTACGTGCGTACGGCGTACCACTACCACGGAGTAGTTTTGCCCCCCGCGCCGCAGTACAGAAAACAGCAGCCCAGCGCTGCGCCAGCTCCCACATGGACGAAAAGCTTTTCCGTCGACGCCGCAAGTTGCGGCAAACCACGGCGCCCTGGCGGGCGGGCACCGCCATATAAGCTCATGTCCTTGTCCCCTCGATTCCACATTTCCACCCAGCATCGCGCCAAGAAAACCAACGTGCAACCGCTGCTGATACTCGTCACAGTCACATGATGCACTTCACACTCGGAGGCGCCGCGGGGAAGAGGAAGGCCGCGCACGCCCGGTCGGCGAGCCATCCGTGCCACTGCCAGTGCCACCCCGTCCACACGCGCCTCGACGCCGGCGTCCGCGCGCTCATGGCGTGGTCGGCCTCCGCCGCGGACGGGCCGTCGGGGCTCGCGCACGTGGAGGCCGTCCTGGCCGTGCTCGGCGAGTTCCTCGCGCTGCCGCAGGCCGCGGCGGCCCTCCGCGACGACGCGGCCGCCTGCGACCGGTTCCTCACGCTCGCCGACGCGTACGGCTCGTTCGAGCAGGCGCTGCTCGCGCTCAAGCAGAGCGTCGCGCAGCTGCGGGCGGGCGTCCGGCTCGGGGACGGCGTGATGGTCGCCGCGTCGCTCCCGGCACGCAGGCGCGCAGAGAAGGAGCTGTGCGGCCTCGCCGCCGCGATGCGGCACGCCTCGAGGCACGTCATGCTGGCGCCGGCGGATGCCGCGGACGGTGAGGTCACCGGCGTGGTGGCGGAGGCGGCCGCGGCCACGGCGTCGGCGTCGGAGGCCATCTTCCTGTGGTGTGCGGCAATGTCCCCGGACGTATCGGCGCTGGTCCAGACGGTGCCCGTGAACGCGTGGCTGGCGAGGCTGCGGGTCGTGCCTGTGGCCAAGAAGGCAGTGTCACTGCCGGAGACGGCGACGCTGGCGGCGGCGTTGGAGAGGCTTGAGGAACGCATTGGCGAGCTCGAGAGCGGGAGCGAGAAGGTGTTCAGTAGCCTGCTTCAGGCTAGAGTTTCACTCCTGAACATCCATAATACCTTGTAGCCAAAGATTTTAGAGAGCATAGTGAATCTGTACGTAGCGTTGCACAGTGTTACACGTTGTTTCAGTTGGCATTCTCATCAACTTATGCTTGCTGCACAATTATTTACCTTCATTTACTCGTTGAGATCTGCTCTAAAAAGAACAAGCAAAGTTCCACGATGGCTCAGAAAGAACGTACGATAAGGAGACTATTTTTATTGGGCAATCGTCTCAAATTTTCTTTAACCTAACTCACTCTTCAGTTTTCCATTATTAACATATAACCACCTCATTTAAACCTCGCTCTACACGCAACCTATCTTTTTTCTCATTCGATCCAAAAGTGGATCGGGTTCTCTTATCAGAGATAACGGAACAACAAAACAAAGGACATCCCACCGCTCATCTTTGAGGCCTTCAAAAGGAAGAAGTGGAAGGTGTAGCAATCAATGCATGATGGTGCTTGGATTATGAAAATTGATAGAGCAATGGCATATCTTTGGCACACATTAAGAAATGTATGGAGCTTTCGTCTCAACTCAGCCATGTGCACCTAAATGATTATGTGGATGACCGCCATCTAATAGAAGCTATTGGTTGTTTGTTGATATTAAATGTGTGCATCCTGACTATGCAGAGGTTCGGTGTGCTCATTATTTTTGTATCCTCTTGATGCTCCATTTTTAGTCAATAAAATTCACTGTTTATCGAAAAACTACAAGCTATCAGCACATGGCGAATATTGCAACTATCAAATTTTGAGTTTCATTTAGCTTAGGGCAACAATGACTAGACATCCACAAGTACTTAGCAAAAAGCGATTAAAAGTAACGAGCAGTGGAAAAGTAACAATCTTGCAAGCAAGCATGGGAGAGGGTTTAGAGACTGCAAACACCCGTGACGTGAGGAGTTTTCCCATGGTTCGGTTGGTTGGCGCTATCCCGCGTCCACGTTGATGAAGACTTCGAACCAAGAGGGTCTATGATTCAAGAATCTTGCTGCTATCGCCCACCAAGCAGCCCATGCAGCACAATCAACCTATTCCATCATGACTTGCACTTAGAAGCCCCATCAAGCTCGTACACTATTGCGTCCTTTACACATAGTACTTTATAGGATCACAAGTGACTCCTAATTGTGTAGGATGTGCTCATCATCCCAAAGTGATAAGCAAAGCAAATTCACTAGGTAAGAACTCCTTGGAAGATTTCCAATCAGAATTCCTATCGAGAATCAAAAGAAACACTCTCGCACAAGAAGAAGAATGTGGTAAAAGAGATGATCTTGAGGTGTAGTGTGATAGCCTGGCTTATTAGGGATGGTAGACTACTCATATCAATAAGGAATTCCTTCTTTTCCGGGAGCCCATTCGGACAGAACTTCAAAGTTAAGCGTGCTCAGTTTGGAGTAGTGTCAGGATGGGTGACCGACCGGAAAGTTGCTTCCGGGTGCGCATGAGTGAGGACAAAGTGCGTAGAAAAGACTAGTATTGATCTGTGGGGCCAGTCTATATCCCGCCAGGAGTAACGACCACCGGCGGGTGTGTCCGGAGCGTTACAAGTTGGTATCAAAGCCGACCCTCGCGGTTACACGGATGGTTGCGGACAGGTTCGTGGTCATGTTGTTCATGACGTTTGTGACCCGTCGTGGCACCCGGCATGGCACATGTACCAGCCTGGAAGCACAGACGGTTGTGCCAAGAGGGAACGTTCTTGTGGCCCGACGAGGACGTCGGTTTCTCTGAGTGGGGGTGTATGTGATAGCCTGGCTTATTAGGGATGGTAGACTACTCATATCAATAAGGAATTCCTTCTTTTCCGGAAGCTCATTCGGACAAAACTCCAAAGTTAAGCGTGCTCAGCTTGGAGTAGTGTCAGGATGGGTGACCGACCGGGAAGTTGCTCCCGGGTGCGCATGAGTGAGGACAAAGTGCACAGAAAAGACTAGTATTGATCTGTGGGGCCAGTCTATATCCCGTCAGGAATAACGACCACCGGCGGGTGTGTCCGGAGCGTTATATGTAGGAATTCAATAAAGGGGAGTTCTTGGCCGTCAAAGAATGAAGAAGTGAATCGTGGCATCATCCAATGGTTCTTTCTTATCTCTTTCCTTGGATATCTCTTTCTATATGTGGTTGATGGATTGGAAGGAGTGAAATGGGATAAAACGATTATGATGAATGAAGTGATTGCCAACACGAAGGGGTGTGGTAGAGAATATATACAGGGGGGATCCGACCATTACAGAGAAATGACATAGTCTTAGAATCAGCGATAGTAAACTAGTGGAACTACCGAACCAAATGAAAACAATTGAACGGCGGGTCAGTGGTAAGAAATCTGAAGAAATAAAGTACTTGAACGTACTGATGGTATGACCGGTGGTTCCAAAAACTAAAAAGGTAGAAA
This sequence comes from Triticum urartu, assembly GCF_003073215.2. Taxonomy (NCBI): domain Eukaryota; kingdom Viridiplantae; phylum Streptophyta; class Magnoliopsida; order Poales; family Poaceae; genus Triticum; species Triticum urartu. Next base: position 318,799,163 of record NC_053022.1, on the reverse strand, counting down.
CTTTTCTGCGGGGATATAACGACTAGGAAGTACCAGGAAAACCGATTGCTCGATAGTACCATACAAAATAGAACCATTGCAAGACTGAGAAATCCGCAGAACAGAGCTAATCAGGGCTGCAACTTCCGTACAAAAACAAGCAGAGGTGCCAAACTTATATTGTGACCATTAAAGAATCAAACCGAGCGCAAGTGCCTATGAAGTGTGATACTCAGAAGTGTGCGTACAAGACATGAGATATGCCAAAGTGAAATACCAGGGTCGGCAATTCCGGAAGAAAAACAACGGAACAGTTGAGTTTGGATTTGACCCCTAAGCATGAATAACCCTTATTGTCTCAGTAGTACTGGAAGAAAACCTTCTAAGTATCGAGGATTTGAGAAGCTCATACAAGGATTGTCTAGGGGTGGACTATAGGTAACTTTGGCTTATGATATGTTCTTGACATTCAAACCAAAGAATTTTCTTGTGCCCCTCTTTGTAGTGCGGCTGTCTTGTACTCAATGTGAATTTCGGATTTACTAAAATACCTGGAAACTGAAGGAAATATGCCTAGAGGCAATAATAAAGTTATTATTTATTTCCTTATATCATGATAAATGTTTATTATTCATGCTAGAATTGTATTAACCGGAAACATGATACATGTGTGAATATATAGACAAACAGAGTGTCACTAGTATGCCTCTACTTGACTAGCTCATTGATCAGAGATGATTATGTTTCCTAGCCATAGACAAAGAGTTGTCATTTGATTAACGGGATCATATCATTGGGAGAATGATGTGATTGACTTGAACCATTCCATTAGCTTAGCACTTGATCGTTTAGTTTGTTGTTATTGCTTTCTTCATGACTTATACATGTTCCTATGACTATGAGAATATGCAACTCCCGTTTACCGGAGGAACACTTTGTGTGTTACCAAACGTCACAACGTAACTGGGTGATTATAAAGGTTCTCTACAGGTGTCTCCGAAGGTACCTGTTGGGTTGGCGTATTTCGAGATTAGGATTTGTCACTCCGATTGTCGGAGAGGTATCTCTGGACCCACTCGGTAATACACATCAATTAAGCCTTGCAAGTATTGCAACTAATGAGTTAGTTGCGGGATGATATGTTACGGAACGAGTAAAGAGACTTGGCGGTAACGAGATTGAACTAGGTATTGAGATATCGACGATCGAATCTCGGGCAAGTAACATACCGATGACAAAAGGAACAACGTATGTTGTTATGCGGTTTGACCGACAAAGATCTTCGTAGAATATGTAGGAGCCAATATGAGCATCTAGATTCTGCTATTGGTTATTAGCCGGAGACGTGTCTCGGTCATGTCTACATAGTTCTCGAACCCGTAGGGTCCGCACGCTTAAAGTTCGATGACGGTTATATTATGAGTTTATGGTTTTTGATGTACCGAAGGTAGTTCTGAGTCCCGGATGTGATCATGGACATGACAAGGAGTCTTGAAATGTTTGAGATGTAAATGTCGATATATTGGACGACTATATTTGGATACCGGAATGGTTCCGGGTGAGATCGGGACAATACCGGAGCACCGGGAGGTTATCGGCACCCCCCGGGAGGTATATGGGCCTTAATGGGCTTTAGTGGAAAGGAGGGGAAAGGGGAAAGGGAGGGGGCGCCACCCCCCCCCCCAAGCCCAATCCGAATTGGGAGGGGGGCCGGCCACCCCTTTCCTTCCTCCCTCCTTCCTCTTCCTTCCCTGTCCCTCTCCAAATAGGAAAAGGAGGAGTCCTACTCCCGGTGGGAGTAGGACTCCCCCCTTGGGCACGCCTCCTCCCCTTGGCCGGCCCACTCCTCCCCTCCTTTATATACGAAGGAGAGGGGCACCCCATAGAGACAACAATTGATCCCTTGGATCTTTTAGCCGTGTGCGGTGCCCCTCTCCACCATAGTCCACCTCGATAATATCATAGTGGGGCTTAGGCTAAGCCCTGTGACGGTATAACATCAACATTGTCACCACGCCATCATGCTGACGGAACTCTCCCTCAAAACTCGGCTAGATCGGAGTTCGAGGGACGTCATCAAGTTGAACGTGTGCAGAACTCGGAGGTGCCGTGCGTTCGGTACTTGATCGGTCGGATCGTGAAGACGTACGACTACATCAAACGCGTTGTGCTAATGCTTCCGCTTTGGGTCTACGAGGGTACGTGGACACACTCTCCCCTCTCGTTGCTATGCATCACCATGATCTTGCGTGTGCGTAGGAATTTTTTTGAAATTACTTCGTTACCCAACAGTGGTATCAGAGCCAGGTTTTATGCGTTGATGTTATATGCACGAGTAGAACACAAGTGAGTTATGGGCGATACAAGTCATACTACTTACCAACTTGTCATACTTTGGTTCGGCGCTATTGTTGGATGAAGCGGTCCGGACCGACATTACGCGTACGCTTAAGCGAGACTGGTTCTACCGACGTGCTTTGCACACAGGTGGCTGGCGGATGTCAGTTTCTCCAACTTTAGTTGAACCGAGTGTGGCTACGCCCGGTCCTTAAGAAGGTTAAAATAGCACTAACTTGATAAACTATCGTTGTGGCTTTGATGCGTAGGTAAGAACAGTTCTTGCTCAGCCCGTAGTAGCCACGTAAAACTTGCAACAACAAAGTAGAGGACGTCTAACTTGTTTTTGCAGGGCATGTTGTGATGTGATATGGTCAAGATATGATGCTATATTTTATTGTATGAGATGATCATGTTTTGTAACCGAGTTATCGGCAACAGGCAGGAGCCATATGGTTGTCGCTTTATTGTATGCAATGCAATCGCCCTGTAGTTGCTTTACTTTATCACTAAGCGGTAGCGATAGTCGTAGAAGCAATAGTTGGTGAGACGACAACGATGCTACGATGGAGATCAAGGTGTCACGCCGGTGACGATGGTGATCATGACGGTGTTTCAGAGTGTCGGGACCCCGATCCTAGGTCACACCGATCTAGCATGTAACACTTTATATCACTTTGCGGCCTCACGCACGGTATTCCCACGGGTGCCACCTTACCTGGCCCAGGACCGTTTGCGCCTTTTGGCTCACGTATATGATAGTGTCGCTAGCATCTATATGACAGAGAACCTGGGCCAACATGACTAGTCGTGAACCCAAAGTAGCACTAACTTACGGGGACAGGCATACATGAATCAACCTCGAGCATGTCGGTCAACAGCGTATGAATCTGGGCTGTAGCACTGGGCTAACAGGACTCCGGGATCCCGGGCTATAGCAGGCTAGGCAGGACTCCGGATGTCACCACGTGACATTTCCCCGAAGGGACAGACGCAGGAACGAAGTGAATCACATGCCGGCCAGTCAAGTGTTCCGGAGCAGTAGTGCTGGGCTAGCAGGACTCCGGTGAACCGGGCTGTAGCGGACTACTATGGATCATGGAAGCACAAGACTACATTTCCCCATAAGAGAGGCTACCAGAGGTAAACCACTAGGTTGTCGGATCCCACACATAGCAATACACGTTAAACGTACGCATAACATGCAAGTATGTGATGTACAACATGGCATCACAACATAACTCAAACTCATATAGATAAAGGCCTAGAAGAGCCACATAGCATCAATACAAACAGGGGTCTCATGACCCATCATTCAGAGCATACAAGCAACGGAAGCATTACATGTCTGAGTACAGACAACTATAAAAGGAAAATACTAGGAAGCCTGACTATACACGACCCTCCCAAGGGTACAAGATCGTAGCTGGGATACAAGCTACTCGTCGAAGTCACTAGCGTAACCAACTGCAAAACATAAATAAGCAAACGTGAGTACAAAGGTACTCAGCAAGTCTTACATCAGAACTATCTACATATGCAACATTATCAACAAAGGGGGTGGTGGAGTTTTAACAGCAGCAAGCCAGCTTTGACTCAGCGGCTAATGTATACTATGAGTATCAGAAACTTCTTTGAGGTAAGAAGACGCACACGAGTCCACATGTTCACCATATCAATACTCCACTATGGATCCGTTCCCATCTCCCTATGAGAAGGCCATCCATAGCACTCACGCTTATCTTGCGTATTTTAGAGTATCCACTTCAAGTTGTCTATGTACTACATAAGTTCTCCAAGTTTCCATATCCGAGGAAAACGGCTATTCGAATAGATAATGTTGACCCTGCAGGGGTGTACTTCATCACACACGCTCTCGCCACTTATAGCCCTTTACACGCCATGTACCTCGGCAACCTTCAAGCGGAAGCCGGGCGAGGGTGTCGGCCACGACCTGACCAACCACACAAGTCTCTCGTCCAGGTTTATCGCCTATTCGGGTTCCATCCGTAAGGAGATCCGGCCGGGGTTGAAGGAAATATGCCCTAGAGGCAATAATAAAGTTATTATTTATTTCCTTATATCATGATAAATGTTTATTATTCATGCTAGAATTGTATTAACCGAAAACATAATACATGTGTGAATACATAGACAAACTTAGTGTCACTAGTATGCCTCTACTTGACTAGCTCGTTAATCAAAGATGGTTATGTTTCCTAACCATGAACAAAGTGTTGTTATTTGATTAACGAGGTCACATCATTAGTTGAATGATCTGATTGACATGACCCATTCCATTAGCTTAGCACCCGATCGTTTAGTATGTTGCTATTGCTTTCTTCATGACTTATACATGTTCCTATGACTATGAGATTATGCAACTCCCGTTTGCCGGAGGAACACTTTGTGTGCTACCAAACGTCACAACGTAACTGGGTGATTATAAAGGAGCTCTACATGTGTCTCCAATGGTAGATGTTGGGTTGGCGTATTTCGAGAATAGGATTTGTCACTCCGATTGTCGGAGAGGTATCTCTGGGCCCTCTCGGTAATGCACATCACATAAGCCTTGCAAGCATTGCAACTAATGAGTTAGTTGCGGGATGATGTATTACGGAACGAGTAAAGAGACTTGCCAGTAATGAGATTGAACTAGGTATTGGATACCGACGATCGAATCTCGGGCAAGTAACATACCGATGACAAAGGGAACAACGTATGTTGTTATGCGGTCTGACCGACAAAGATCTTCGTTGAATATGTAGGAGACAATATGGGCATCCAGGTTCCGCTATTGGTTATTGACCGGAGATGTGTCTCAGTCATGTCTACATTATTCTCGAACCATAGGGTCCGCACGCTTAACGTTACGATGACAGTTATTATGAGTTTATGCATTTTGATGTACCGAAGTTGGTTCGGAGTCCCGGATGTGATCACGGACATGACGAGGAGTCTCGAAATGGTCGATACATAAAGATTGATATATTGGAAGCCTATATTTGGACATCGGAAGTGTTCCGGGTGAAATCGGGATTTTATCGGAGTACCGGGAGGTTACCGGAACCCCCCGGGAGCCATATGGGCCTTAATGGGCTTTAGTGGAAAGGAGAAAGGGGCAGCCCAAGGTAGCCGCGCGCCTCCCCCCTCCCCTAGTCCTATTAGGACTAGGAGAGGTGGCCGGCCCCCCCTCTCTCTCTTTCCCCCTCGGGGAATCCTAGTCCAACTAGGATTGGGGGGGGGAGTCCTACTCCCGGTAAGAGTAGGACTCCTCCTGTGCCCTCCTCCTGGCCGGCGGCCCCCTCCCCCTTGGCTCCTTTATATACGGAGGTAGTGGGCACCTCTAGACACACAAGTTGATCCTTGAGATCGTTCCTTAGCCGTGTGCGGTGCCCCCTGCCACCATATTCCACCTCGATCATATTGTAGCGGTGCTTAGGCGAAGCCCTGCGACAGTAGAACATCAAGATCGTCACCACGCCATCGTGCTGACGGAACTCCTCCCCGACGCTTTGCTGGATCGGAGCCCGGGGATCGTCATCAAGATGTACGTGTGCTAAGAACTCGGAGGTGCCGGAGTAACGGTGCTTGGATCGGTCGGATCGGGAAGACGTACGACTACTTCCTCTACGTTGCGTCAACGCTTCTGCAGTCGGTCTGCATGGGTACGTAGACAACACTCTCCCCTCTCGTTGCTATGCATCACCATGATCTTGCGTGTGCGTAGGAAAATTTTGAAATTACTACGAACCCAACAGTGGCATCCGAGCCTAGGTTTTATATGTTGATGTTATATGCACGAGTAGAACACAAGTGAGTTGTGGGCGATATAAGTCATACTGCTTACCAGCATGTCATACTTTGGTTCGGCGGTATTGTTGGATGAAGCGGCCCGGACCGACATTACGCGTACGCTTACGCGAGACCGGTTCTCCCGACGTGCTTTGCACATAGGTGGCTTGCGGGTGACAGTTTCTCCAACTTTAGTTGAACCGAGTGTGGCTACGCCCGGTCCTTGCGAAGGTTAAAACAACACCAACTTGACAAACTATCGTTGTGGTTTTTGATGCGTAGGTAAGAACGGTTCTTGCTAAGCCCGTAGCAGCCACGTAAAACTTGCAACAACAAAGTAGAGGACGTCTAACTTGTTTTTGCAGGGCATGTTGTGATGTGATATGGTCAAAACGTGATGAGATATAAGTTGTTGTATGAGATGATCATGTTTTGTAAAAGTTATCAGCAACTGGCAAAGGCCTTATGGTTGTCTGTTTATTGCATAAGATGCAAGCGCCAAATAATTGCTTTACTTTATCGCTATGCGATAGCAATAGTTGCAAGAGCAATTGTTGGCGAGACGACCACGTGACGACACATTGATATAGATCAAGATGATGGAGATCATGGTGTCATGCCGGTGACGATATAGATCATGACAGTACTTTGGAGATGGAGATCAAAGAAGCAAGATGATGATGGCCATATCATGTCACATATTTTGATTGCATATGATGTTTATCTTTTATACATCTTATTTTTGCTTTGATTGACGGTAGCATTATAAGATGATCTCTCACTAATTATCAAGAAGTGTTCTCCCTGAGTATGCACCGTTGCCAAAGTTCGTCGTGCCCAGACACCACGTGATTATCGGGTGTGATAAGCTCTACGTCCATCTACAACGGGTGCAAGCCAGTTTTGCACACGCAGAATACTCGGGTTAAACTTGACGAGCCTAGCATATGCAGATATGGCCTCGGAACACGGAGACCGAAAGGTCGAGCGTGAATCATATAGTAGATATGATCAACATAACGATGTTCACCATTGAAAACTACTCCATTTCACGTGATGATCGGTTATGGTTTAGTTGATTTGGATCACGTGATCACTTAGAGGATTAGAGGGATGTCTATCTAAGTGGGAGTTCTTTAAGTAATTTGATTAATTGAACTTAAATTTATCATGAACTTAGTCCTGGTAGTATTTTGCAAATTATGTTGTAGATCAATAGCTCGCGTTGTTGCTTTCATATGTTTATTTTGATATGTTCCTAGAGAAAATTGTGTTGAAAGATGTTAGTAGCAATGATGCGGATTGGATCCATGATCTGAGGTTTATCCTCATTGCTGCACAGAAGAATTATGTCCTTGATGCACCACTAGGTGACAGACCTATTGCAGGAGCAGATGCAGACGTTATGAACGTTTGGCTAGCTCAATACGATTCCCAAGCTCTTCGTAATGTGGAAATTGACGAAGGTAGAAATCGAGAAAAACATCAAGTGTTGATGGTAGACAAGACCACTAGTTTCAAGAAAAGGGCAGAGGGAAGAAGGGGAACTTCAAGAAGAACAACAAGCAAGTTGCTGCTCAAGTGAAGAAGCCCAAGTCTGGTCCTAAGCCTGAGACTAAGTGTTTCTACTGCAAAGGGACTGGTCACTGGAAGCGGAACTACCCCAAGTGATTGGCAGATAAGAAGGATGGCAAAGTGAACATAAGTATATTTGATATACATGTTATTGATGTGTACTTTACTAGTGTTTATAGCAACCCCTCAGTATTTGATACTAGTTCAGTTGCTAAGATTAGTAACTCGAAACGGGAGTTGCAGAATAAACAGAGACTAGTTAAGGGTGAAGTGACGATGTGTGTTGGAAGTGGTTCCAAGATTGATATGATCATCATCACACACTCCATATACTTTCGGGATTAGTGTTGAACCTAAATAAGTGTTATTTGGTGTTTGCGTTGAGCATGAATATGATTTGATCATGTTTATTGTAATACGATTATTCATTTAAGTAAAAGAATAAATTGTTGTTCTGTTTACATGAATAAAACCTTATATGGTTACACACCCAATGAAAATAGTTCATTGGATCTCGATCTTAATGATACACATATTCATAATATTGAAACCAAAAGATGCGAAGTTAATAATGATAGTGCAACTTATTTGTGGCACTGCCGTTTAGGTCATATTGGTGTAAAGCACATGAAGAAACTCCATGCTGATGGGATTTTGGAATCACTTGATTATGAATCACTTGATGCTTGCGAACCATGCCTTATGGGCAAGATGACTAAAACGCCGTTCTCCGGAACAATGGAGCGAGCAACAGATTTGTTGGAAATCATACATACTGATGTATGTGGTCCGATGAATATTGAGGCTCGCGATAGGTATCATTATTTTCTGATCTTCACAGATGATTTGAGCAGACATGAGTATATCTACTTGATGAAACAAAGGTCTGAATCATTTGAAAAGTTCAAAGAATTTCAGAGTGAAGTGGAAAATCATCGTAACAAAAATGAAAAATTTCTACGATATGATCGCAGAAGTAAAATATTTGAGTTACGAGTTTGGTCTTCAATTAAAACAATGTGGAATAGTTTCACAAACTCATGCCACCTGGAACACCACAGCATAATGGTGTGTCCGAATATCATAACCGTACTTTATTAGATATGGTGCGATCTATGATGTCTCTTACCGATCTACCACTATCGTTTTGGGGTTATGCATTAGAGACAGCTGCATTCACGTTAAATAGGGCACCATCTAAGTCCGTTGAGACGACACAATCTGAACTGTGGTTTGGCAAGAAACCAAAGTTGACGTTTCTTAAAGTTTGGGGTTGTGATGCTTATATGAAAAAGTTTCATCCTAATAAGCTCAAACCCAAATCGGAGAAATATGTCCTCATAGGATACCTAAAGGAGACTGTTGGGTACACCTTCTATCACAAATCCGAAGGCAAGACTTTTGATGCTAAATTCGGAGTTTTTCTAGAGAAGGAGTTTCTCTCGAAAGAAGTGAGTGGGAGGAAAGTAGAACTTGATGAGGTAACTGTACCTGCTGCCTTATTGGAAAGTAGTTCATCACAGAAATCTGTTCCTGTGACTACTACACCAATTAGTAGGAAGCTAATGATGATGATCATGTAACTTCAGATCAAGTTACTACCAAATCTCGTAGGTAAACCAGAGTAAGATCCGCACCAGAGTGATATGGTAATCTTGTTCTGGAAGTCATGTTACTAGACCATGACGAACTTGCGAACTATGAGGAAGCGAGTGATGAGCCCAGATTCCGTGAAATGGTTTGAGGCCATGAAATCTGAGATATGATCCATGTATGAGAACAAAGTATGGACTTTGGTTGACTTGCCCACTGATCGGCAAGCAATTGAGAATAAATGGATCTTCAAGAGGAAGACAGACGCTGATAGTAGTGTTACTATCTACAAAGCTAGAATTGTCGCAAAAAGGTTTTCGACAAGTTCAAGGTGTTGACTACGATGAGATTTTCTCACTCGTATCTATGCTTAAGTCTGTCCAAATCATGTTAGCAATTGCCGCATTTTATGAAATCTGGCAAATGGATAAACAAAACTGCATTCCTTAATGGATTTACTAAAGAAGAGTTGTATACGATGCAACTAGAAGGTTTTGTCGATCCTAAAGGTGTTAACTAAATATGCAATCTCCAGCGATCCATCTATGGACTGGTGCAAGAATCTCGGAGTTGGAATATACGCTTTGATAAGTTGATCAAAGCATATAGTTTTATACAGACTTGCGGTGAAGCCTGTATTTACAAGAAAGTGAGTGGGAGCACTACATCATTTCTGATAAGTATATGTGTATGACATATTGTTGATCGGAAATAATGTAGAATTATTCTGCAAAGCATAAAGGAGTGTTTGAAAGGAGTTTTTCAAAGAAAGACCTCGGTAAAGCTGCTTACATATTGAGCATCAAGATCTATAGAGATAGATCAAGACGCTTGATAAGTTTTTTCAATGAGTACATACCTTGACAAGTTTTTGAAGTAGTTCAAAATGGAACAGTCAAAGAAATAGTTCTTGCCTGTGTTGCAAGGTGTGAAATTGAGTAAGACTCAAAGCCCGACCACGACAGAAGATAGAAAGAGAATGAAAGTCATTCCCTATGCCTTGGCCATAGGTTCTATAAAGTATGTCATGCTGTGTACCAGATCTATTGTATACCCTGCACTGATTTGGCAAGGGAGTACAATAGTGATCTAGGAGTAGATCACTGGACAGCGGTCAGAATTATCCTTAGTGAAATAAGGATATGTTTCTCGATTATGGACGTGACAAAAAGGTTCGTCGTAAAGGGTTACATCGATGCAAGTTTTTGACACTGATCCAGATGATTCTAAATCTCAATCTGGATACATATTGAAAGTGGGAGCAATTAGCTAGAGTAGCTCTTGCAGAGCATTGTAGACATAGAATTTTGCAAAATACATACGGATCTGAATGTTGCAGACCCGTTGACTAAGCCTCTTCCACGAGCAAAACATGATCAGCACCAAGGCTCCATGGGTGTTAGAATCATTACTGTGTAATCTAGATTATTGACTCTAGTGCAAGTGGGAGACTGAAGGAAATATGCCCTAGAGGAAATAATAAAGTTATTATTTATTTCCTTATATCATGATAAATGTTTATTATTCATGCTAGAATTGTATTAACCGGAAACATAATACATGTGTGAATACATAGACAAACTTAGTGTCACTAGTATGCCTCTACTTGACTAGCTCGTTAATCAAAGATGGTTATGTTTCCTAACCATGAACAAAGTGTTGTTATTTGATTAACGAGGTCACATCATTAGTTGAATGATCTGATTGACATGACCCATTCCATTAGCTTAGCACCCGATCGTTTAGTATGTTGCTATTGCTTTCTTCATGACTTATACATGTTCCTATGACTATGAGATTATGCAACTCCCATTTGCCGGAGGAACACTTTGTGTGCTACCAAACGTCACAACTTAACTGGGTGATTATAAAGGAGCTCTACAGGTGTCTCCAATGGTAGATGTTGGGTTGGCGTATTTCGAGAATAGGATTTGTCACTCCGATTGTCGGAGAGGTATCTCTGGGCCCTCTCGGTAATGTACATCACATAAGCCTTGCAAGCATTGCAACTAATGAGTTAGTTGCGGGATGATGTATTACGGAACGAGTAAAGAGACTTGCTAGTAACGAGATTGAACTAGGTATTGGATACCGACGATCGAATCTCGGGCAAGTAACATACCGATGACAAAGGGAACAACGTATGTTGTTATGCGGTCTGACCGACAAAGATCTTCGTTGAATATGTAGGAGCCAATATGGGCATCCAGGTCCCGCTATTGGTTATTGACCGGAGATGTGTCTCAGTCATGTCTACATTATTCTCGAACCCTAGGGTCCGCACGCTTAATGTTACGATGACAGTTATTATGAGTTTATGCATTTTGATGTACCGAAGTTGGTTCGGAGTCCCGGATGTGATCACGGACATGACGAGGAGTCTCGAAATGGTCGAGACATAAAGATTGATATATTGGAAGCCTATATTTGGACATTGGAAGTGTTCCGGGTGAAATCAGGATTTTCCCGGAGTACCGGGAGGTTACCGGAACCCCCCGGGAGCCATATGGGCCTTAATGGGCTTTAGTGGAAAGGAGAAAGGGGCAGCCCAAGGTAGCCGCGCGCCTCCCCCCTCCCCTAGTCCTATTAGGACTAGGAGAGGTGGCCGGCCCCCCTCTCTCTCTCTTTCCCCCTCGGGGAATCCTAGTCCAACTAGGATTGGGGGGGGAGTCCTACTCCCGGTAAGAGTAGGACTCCTCCTGCGCCCTCCTCCTGGCCGGCGGCCCCCTCCCCCTTGGCTCCTTTATATACGGAGGCAGTGGGCACCTCTAGACACACAAGTTGATCCTTGAGATCGTTCCTTAGCCGTGTGCGGTGCCCCCTGCCACCATATTCCACCTCGATCATATTGTAGCGGTGCTTAGGCAAAGCCCTGCGACAGTAGAACATCAAGATCGTCACCATGCCGTCATGCTGACGGAACTCCTCCCCGACGCTTTGCTGGATCGGAGCCCGGGGATCGTCATCAAGTTGTACGTGTGCTAAGAACTCGGAGGTGCCGGAGTAACGGTGCTTGGATCGGTCGGATCGGGAAGACGTACGACTACTTCCTCTACGTTGCGTCAATGCTTCCGCAGTCGGTCTGCGTGGGTACGTAGACAACACTCTCCCCTCTCGTTGCTATGCATCACCATGATCTTGCGTGTGCGTAGGAAAATTTTGAAATTACTACGAAACCCAACAGGGGTGTCACTCACGGCCCCAAACGATGTGTGCAGGGTTCCCAAGCCCACCATCCGGGTGCCACTTGGTACACCGTGCCACGGTGCCTAGTCTGTCCCAAGACCGTCCCGTCGGACACCACCTGGTAGACAAATAGCACTACCTACAAACACCAGAAACTAGTTGCAACTCCTGGACAGAGATTAAGTGGATTAATAAGCCGAGAGGGGCCGGATGACCGGAACCCAATGTGTGGTAGTAACTGGACTTGGATAACATACACAGAACTTAGTGCTTAGGTACGGTTCCAATGAGACAACCCATCATGTACTCCTACATGGCCTCTCATCGCTACCTTTACCAAAACGTGTTCACACACTTAGCCTTTACTGGTAGGACATGTTCACCACTCCGATTCATTCCCGATGAATCAGACCTGACACAACTCTAAGCATAGCTGGCATAAAGAAAACAAGCATGGATGAGCAGGCACATCAAGGCTCAAGCAACTCCTACTCATGCTAGTGGGTTTCAACTATTTACTGTGGCAATGACAGGTCATGCAGAGGAATGGGTTCAGCTACCGCAGCAGAAAGTAGCAGTTTGAATCGTTGTTGTCCTAATGCAGTAAAAGGAGCAGGAGCGAGAGAGTGGGACTTTATCGAGATGCTCAAGGGGGTTTGCTTGCCTGATAGATCCACGAAGAAGCACTGCTCCTCAGACAGGTACTCGGGACACCTTCCGGAGCAGAACCTATCGAGAGGGAACGGTGCCGGCAATCAATAAACAACCATATGCAACAATATGATGCATGAAGATGACATTCAAAGATGCTATGATTTGCCCTAATGCATCTAGCATCAATTTGGTTGAAGTCCATATGAACCAAGGGTTCATATGCAAACCCTAATTTAAGTATATAACATTGCCATTATTACGTTTTCACTTATACAGCAAGTATAAGTTGGTTTTTCATGCATGAAACTGGCATAAATGGATTCCTTGCATTTTTCTGATGATTTTTCATATATAAATTATTTCATTCTGAGCTACGGTTTTTTCTATGATTTTTAGAAGTTTTAACTATTTTCTGGAATTCTCTGAATTATTTAAAATCCAGAAATCAATTACTGCGTCAGCGTGATGTCACAGAGGCGTCAGCAGGTCAACGGCTCGGTCCAGGTCAAACCTGGACGGTGGGGCCCGTGTGTCAGTGTCACAGGGCTAATCCTATTTTAGTTAACCTAAACTAGGTAATTAGATGGGGCTGGCCCCACATGTCAATGACCCAGGGGAGGTCAAACCCCTGGTCAACAGGCCCAACACGGCGGCGGCTCGTCGCCGGCGATAGCACGCACGGCGGAGGCTCGGGTTTCGCCCTCAGGCGACCAAAAGGACGGCGGAGGGGCTCTGCGTGGAGCTGGGCGTGCGCCGCATCCAGGGAAGCACACGAGAGGGGCTGGGGTGGCCGGAGTTGACGGCACCGATGAGCGGAGCGACGCCGGAGTTCGGGCGCACTCGGGAACGGGGCTGCGGTGGCCGTGGAGTGGCATGCTTAGCTCCTACGGCACCTACGCGGCGCGGTGAGCACGTGGGTGTGCTTGGTTGGGAGCTACGACGGCTGTGGCCACGGAGGCGAGAAGCTCGGGGCGGCGGCGCGGTTCGGTCTCCGGCGGAGCGACGGCTACAAGCGTGCAAACGGAGCGCAAAGGAGGGGGGTTCGGGTCAGTGGCTCACGGCGAGTCGGACGAGCAGGTCGGTGAGGCCGGAGGAGCGTCGGAGCGAGCGGGGCGGCGAGGCGGATCTCCGGCGACCCGAGGAGGATGAAGGGGTCGGGGACGATGCTTCGAGGCGTCCGGCACCGCGTGGCCCGGCGGAGAGGACTAGGGCGACGAGGCGGACCTCGTGGGCATGTCGGAGAGGCGAGGGGAAGGCGGTGGTCACGGTGGCGCACGGCGGTGCTCTCCGCTGCACTGGGGACAGAGGGGGAGAGCGAGACAGAGGATGGGGGGGAGCTCGGGGAGAATGGAGAGAGACCAGGGGGGCTCGGTGGAGCTCTCAGGGGTGGACAGCGCCGAGGAGGGAGAGGAGGCAGCAAGCAGCTGCCTGGCGGGCATGCACGCTCGCCGTGCTCCCTTTGCCGCTGCCTCCTGGCGAGGGAGACGACTGGCAACGGCCAGTTGGGCCGGGCCACTACTGGGCCGTGGTGGGGCGCCAGGTAAGTCAGGTAAATCCTTTTCCTATTTTCTTTTTCTATTTCTAACATTTGTTTTGTATCCAAAAGAAATGTTAAAACACTTTCATAAATGCTGAAAATATTTGTGGCATCTAGATATAATATTCCAGAGGCCCTTACCAATTCCCAACATTTTTGGAGCCATTAAAATATTTATATAATTTAAACAGCTCCAAATCAAATATTTATGCATTGATTCAAAAATCCAAAATGTGTAGCAAAAATGTGCATCACTTCTGGTTGTTGTTCCCAACATTATCCAAAGAGCATGAACATTTTTGAATAGCATTTTGGGTTCATTGAAAATCCATTTTAAAGTTGAACATATTTGAATTTGGTTTGGTGCTAGGGTTTGCAACTTTCCCCATTTCAAATTTATTTGAAATTTAAACATGATGCACAAGAAAGCCTAGGATCATACCAGAACTAGGGATGTGACAGCTCGCCCCCACTCGAAGAGATCTCGTCCCGAGATTCAGGAGTTGGCAGAAAGAAAGCGGGGTACTCAAGTCGAAGACGATCTTCTCGCTCCCAAGTAGCTTCTCTCTCAGAATGATGAGACCATTGAACCTTGAGAAACTTGATGTTATGACGTCGAGTGGCGCGCTCTGCTTGATCCAGAATGCTAACAGGGTACTCTCGATAAGTAAGGTTATCTTGGAGATCAAGCGTTTCGTGGTCCACTCCGCGGATGGGATCCGAGAAGCAACGCCTGAGTTGAGAGACATGGAAGACATCATGAACTCGAGAAAGATGTGGGGGTAGTTCTAACTGGTAGGCAACCTCTCCTCGTTTAGCGAGAATGCAAAAAGGACTGATGTAACAAGGAGCCAACTTGCCCTTGATACCGAAACGATGGGTACCCTTCAAAGGAGTAACCCGAAGGTAAGCCTTGTCGCCAACTTCATAAGCCACTTCCTTATGACGACGGTCATACTGGCTCTTTTGACGAGATTGGGCTGTTTTCAAATTTTCACAAATGATGCGAACTTGCTCTTCTGCCTCCTGGATCATATCCGGTCCAAAGAATTGTCTTTCACCGGTTTCTGACCAGTTCAAAAGTGTTCGACATCTTCGTCCATACAGGATCTCGAAGGGTGCTTTCTTAAGACTGGATTGGTAGCTATTTTTATAAGCAAACTCGGCAAAGGGAAGACATTTCTCCCAATCCATACTGAATGAGATAACGCAAGCTCTAAGCATGTCTTCGAGAATTTGGTTGACCCTTTCCACCTGACCACTTGACTGAGGGTGGAAAGTGGTACTGAAAGAAAGATGGATGCCCATGGCATTCTGGAAGCTTTCCCAGAAATGAGAGGTGAAAAGACTGCCACGGTCTGAATTGATCTCTAGTGGAACACCATGGAGTGACACTATTCGGGAGATATATAAGTCAGCGAGCTGACTAGCAGTGATACTCTCTCGAACAGGTAGGAAGTGAACCACTTTGGAGAGACGATCAATGACTACGAAGATAGCATTATTTCCTTTCTTGGTCCTGGGAAAGCCGGTGATGAAGTCCATACCAACTTTGTTCCATTTCCACTCGGGAATAGCTAAAGGATGAAGGGTGCCAGCAGGTCTCTGATGCTCTGCCTTAACGCGACGAAAAACGTCATAGTTGGCAATAAACTGAGCGATTTCTCTCTTCATCCTAGTCCACCAGAACCTCTGGCGTAGGTCCTGATACATCTTTGTACTACCGGGATGAATCGTGAGAGGGGATTCATGGGCCTCCTTAAGGATCAGTTGCTGCATCTGTTGACATTTGGGAACCACCAAACGGTTTCCAAAGTAAACAACACCTCGTTCATCCATAGAGAAACAGCCAGCAACTCCCTTGGAAATATTCTTCTTGATTCGGGAAATTCCTATATCATGCTTCTAAGCGTCTATGATCTGATCCGTAAGGGTAGGTTTCGCCACCAAGGTAAAAAAGGGAACCACGAGGAGCTGTGTGAAGGTTAAGCTTACAGAATTCCTCATGGAGGGGTGGTTGACATTGTTGCAACATGAGGTTGTTGCAATAGGATTTACGACTCAAAGCATCAGCCATGACATTGGCTTTGCCTGGGGTGTAGGTGATTCCTAAGTCGTAATCCGAGATCAACTCCAACCAACGTCTTTGTCTGAGATTCAGATCCAGTTGGGTGAAGATATATTTGAGACTCTGATGGTCAGTGTAGATTTCGCAACGGTTACCAAGAAGGTAATGTCGCCAAGTCTTAAGTGCATAGACTACGGCTGCAAGCTCTAGATCATGTGTAGGATAATTTTCCTCATGTGGATGCAACTGTCGATATGCATAGGCAATCACATGACGATCCTGCATAAGAATGCAACCTAGTCCTTGACGCGAAGCGTCGCAATAGATAACAAAGTCTTTAGTGAAATCCGGTGGCACAAGTATGGGCGCAGAAGTCAGGCGTCTTTTCAGTTCCTGAAAATTGTGCTCACACTGTGGGGTCCACTCAAACCTTTTATCTTTCTTGAGAAGCTCTGTGAGGGGTTTGGCCACTTTGGAGAAGTTTTTGACGAAGCGGCGACAATAACTGGCCAGACCAAGGAAACTCCTAACTTGTTTGACCGTTTCGGGTGGAGTCCAATCGAGAATGGCAACCCAAATTCACACTTGGAGAACTTGGCATAAAGGCGATGCACTCTGAGTTTTTCTAACACAAGCCTAAGATGTTCGGCATGCTCTTCCTCGTTCTTCGAGTAAATAAGAATATCATCGAGATAAACCACGACGAACTTATCTAAGTACTCCATAAAGATCGAGTTCATCAAGCGGGAGAAAGTAGCTGGAGCATTGGTTAGGCCGAAAGACATCACGGTGTACTCGTGTTGACCATAACGAGTGACAAAGGCCGTTTTGGGGATGTCCCTGTTTCTGATCTTGATTTGGTGGTAGCCTAACCTCAAATCCATCTTGGAAAAGACTGAGGATCCAGTGATCTGATCATACAGGTCGTTGATCCTGGGGAGCGGATACTTGTTCTTTATCGTGACCAAATTAACGGGACGATAATCTACAACCATCCGATTCGTACCATCCTTCTTCTTGACGAAGAGGACAGGACAAGCCCAAGGAGAAGAACTGGGACGGATGAAACCCTTTTGCAAGGAATCATCAAGTTGTTTATTAAGCTCGGCTAACTCCAAAGGTGCCATCTTGTATGGTCTCCTAGAAATTGGAACAGTTCCTGGGATAAGTTCTATGACAAACTCTACATCTCTGTCAGGTGGGACACCTGGCAGTTCTTCTGGAAAAACATCCGGGAAGTCATGGACTATCGGAATATCTTCAAGGTCTGGAAGAGGGCTGGCATTAAGAGAATAGAGTTGACGCCTTGCAACTCTAGTGGAGACAGTGACTATTTTGCCAGATGGATGTGTAAGTTGAACAGATCTAGTGTAACAATCGATCTTGGCATGATGAGCTGTCATCCAGTCCATACCCAAGATGATGTTAATATCTGCGGACTTGAGAGATATCAAAGAAGCAAGGAATACCAGTCTGTCAATAAGGATTTCATTATCATGGCTTACCTTAGAGGTTTGCCATTTGGAACCAGGAGTCTGGATTATTAGTGGAGTTGGCATATCACAAAATGACATGTCGTGCAACCGAGCGTATCCTTCAGATATGAAGGAGTGGGATGCTCCAGTATCGAACAGAACTGAAGCTGGGTGACAATTGACAAGAAGCGTACCCAGTACGACGTCAGGATCATCTTGAGCTACTGTAGCTGAGACATGGTGCACACATGCTCGTTCAATGGAGGCTGGCTTGGTACTGATCATCTTGCCTGATGGCTTTTCACGGCCAACAGACCTCTCAGACTGGGGTGGAGTATAACTGGACTGAGGGCAGTCACGTGCATAGTGCCCTGGTTCTCTGCAGGTGAAGCAAGTTCCTGAGGTAGGACGTGGACCTACATTGGTAAGTGGTCCACTAATAGGCCTAGGTGGAGCACGTTGCTGAGTTGGGTGAGGCGCCACATCGGATGGCCTCGGTGCAAATCGAGGTGGAAGAGCTGAGTTCGGAATCCAAATCCGTCGCTTCTGAGAGCCAGAGCGGGAGGAAGAACCCAGATCACGGTTGTGCTTACGAGACTCCTCGTAAGTGAGCTGAGCGGTCTCTGCATTAATGGCCTTGTTCACAAGAGCCTGGAAAGTATCACAGTGATGCAGGTGGAGATCACGACGCAACTTAGGGTTGAGACCCTTTCGGAACCTAGCCTGCTTCTTGGCGTCTGTGGACACCTCTTCTGTAGCATAGCGGGCAAGGTTCTCAAATTCCCTACTGTAAGCATCAACAGGCAGCTTACCCTGGGTAAAACTACAGAACTCTTCACTCTTGCGGTCAATGAGAGCCTGAGGAATGTGGTGCTCACGAAAAGCCTCAGTGAAATCCTTCCAGGTGGTTATCTGGCTAGCTGGAAGCATAGCCTCATAGTTCTGCCACCAAAGACTAGCAGGACCTTCCAGGTGATATGAAGCATAGGTGACCTTGTCACCTTCAGCCACGTTCGCAGAAAGCAACTTGTGAGTGATGCTTCGGAGCCAGTCATCTGCATCGAGTGGCTCAATGGAATGATGGAAGGTGGGTGGTTTCAGACCAATGAAGTCAGTGATGGAAACCAACTTCTTACGCTGATGTGCGGTGTCCTGCTCAATCTGTGCCAGCAAGCGGTTAGTCTCACGCTTGTTCCTCTCGGATGCTAACAAGAACTCTGCCATCAAAGGCTGGTCAGGAGGATCCTCGTCCCTACCATCTCCGTGGTTCTTGCTATGAGCAACTAAACCTTGGTTAGCAGACGACATCCTGGCACAGAAACCAAGGAAACAAGGATGGAATTAGCATCGACATAGGGATGCGGAAAGCAATGCAAAAGCATTGGAAATTCTTGAAATCCTAGGACAATTTCGGCAGCATAACGGCTGTAAATGCTCAAAAGGATTTTTGAGACATTCATCAAAGGAATAGCATAATCAATCAACATCATAATATCAAGGTTCTGGGTCAAACTGAGGACACACAGAATTAGCAGAACTGTAAGGAGACACAACCCAACAATCCTAAGACTTTACGGTTTAGTAACACGTCATCCTGAGAGATAGAGGAGAAGCCTAGGCCTTAACCCTCGTAGGAAGATAGGATGACTCAGATCAGAAGGCATGAGGCATAAGGAGTAAAAAGAGCCTTACGTTCCCTTCCATAATCAATTTCCCTATATAACTAAAGAATTTCTAGACTCAACTTCGACCAGGTTGGCTTGGAAATCCTACAGGCAGTCAGGCTCTGATACCAACGTTGTCGGGACCCCGATCCTAGGTCACACCGATCTAGCATGTAACACTTCATATCACTTTGCGGCCTCATGCACGGTATTCCCACGGGTGCCACCTTACCTGGCCCGGGACCGTTTGCGCCTTTTGGCTCACGTATATGATAGTGTCGCTGGCATCTATATGATAGAGAACCTGGGCCAACATGACTAGTCGTGAACCCAAAGTAGCACTAACTTACAGGGACAGGCATACATGAGTCAACCTCGAGCATGTCGGTTAACAGCGTATGAATCCGGGCTGTAGCACTGGGCTAACAGGACTCCGGGATCCCGGGCTGTAGCAGGCTAGGAAGGACTCCGGATGTCACCGCGTGACATTTCCCCGAAGGGACAGACGCAGGAACGAAGTGAATCACATGCCGGCCAGTCAAGTGTTCCGGAGCAGTAGTGCTGGGCTAGCAGGACTCCGGTGAACCGGGCTGTAGCGGACTACTATGGCTCATGGAAGCGCAAGACTACATTTCCCCATAAGAGAGGCTACCAGAGGTAAACCACTAGGTTGTCGGATCCCACACATAGCAATACACGTTACACGTACGCATAACATGCAAGTATGTGATGTACAACATGGCATCACAACATAACTCAAACTCATATAGATAAAGGCCTAGAAGAGCCACATAGCATCAATACAAACAGGGGTCTCATGACCCATCATTCAGAGCATACAAGCAACGGAAGCATTACATGTCTGAGTACAGACAACTACAAAAGGAAAAGACTAGGAAGCCTGACTATACACGACCCTCCCAAGGGTACAAGATCGTAGCTGGGATACAAGCTACTCGTCGAAGTCACTAGCGTAACCAACTACAAAACATAAATAAGCAAACGTGAGTACAAAGGTACTCAGCAAGTCTTACATCAGAACTATCTACATATGCAACATTATTAACAAAGGGGGTGGTGGGGTTTTAACAGCAACAAGCCAGCTTTGACTCAGTGGCTAATGTATACTATGAGTATCAGAAACTTCTTTGAGGTAAGAAGACGCACACGAGTCCACATGTTCACCATATCAATACTCCACTATGGATCCGTTCCCGTCTCCCTACAAGAAGGCCATCCATAGCACTCATGCTTATCTTGCGTATTTTAGAGTATCCACTTCAAGTTGTCTATGTACTACATAAGTTCTCCAAGTTTCCATATCCGAGGAAAACGGCTATTCGAATAGATAATGTTGACCCTGCAGGGGTGTACTTCGTCACACACGCTCTCGCCACTTATAGCCCTGTACACGCCATGTACCTCGGCAACCTTCAAGCGGAAGCCAGGCGAGGGTGTCGGCCACGACCTGACTAACCACACAAGTCTCTCGTCCAGGTTTATCGCCTATTCGGGTTCCATCCGTAAGGAGATCCGGCCGGGGTGTCGCTCACGGCCCCAAACGATGTGTGCAGGGTTCCCAAGCCCACCATCCGGGTGCCACTTGGTACACCGTGCCACGGTGCCTAGTCTGTCCCAAGCCCGTCCCGTCGGACACCACCTGGTAGAAAAATAGCACTACCTACAAACGCCAGAAACTAGTTGCAACTCCTGGACAGAGATCAAGTGGATTAATAAGCCGAGAGGGGCCGGATAACTGGAACCCAATGTGTGGTAGTAACTAGACTTGGATAACATACACGGAACTCAGTGCTTAGGGACGGTTCCAATGAGACAACCCACCATGTACTCCTACATGGCCTCTCATCGCTACCTTTACCAAAACGTGTTCACACACTTAGCCTTTACTGGTAGGACATGTTCACCACTCCGATTCATTCCCGATGAATCAGACCTGACACAACTCTAAGCATAGCTGGCATAAAGAAAACAAGCATGGATGAGCAGGCACATCAAGGCTCAAGCAACTCCTACTCATGCTAGTGGGTTTCAACTATTTAATGTGGCAATGACAGGTCATGCAGAGGAATGGGTTCAGCTACCGCAGCAGAAAGTAGCAGTTTGAATCGTTGTTGTCCTAATGCAGTAAAAGGAGCAGGAGCGTTATCGAGATGCTCAAGGGGGTTTGCTTGCCTGATAGATCCACGAAGAAGCACTGCTCCTCAGACAGGTACTCAGGACACCTTCCGGAGTAGAACCTATCGAGAGGGGACGGTGCCGGCAATCAATAAACAATCATATGCAACAATATGATGCATGAAGATGACATTTCAAAGATGCTATGATTTTCCCTAATGCATCTAGCATCAATTTGGTTGGAGTCCATATGAACCAAGGGTTCATATGCAAACCCCAAATTAAGTAGATAACATGCCATTATTACGTTTTCACTTATACAGCAAGTATAAGTTGGTTTTTCATGCATGAAACTAGCATAAATGGATTCCTTGCATTTTTCTGATGATTTTTCATATATAATTTATTTCATTCTGAGCTACGATTTAATTTCTATGATTTTTAGAAGTTTTAACTATTTTCTGAAATTCTCTGAATTATTTAAAATCCAGAAATCAATTACTGCGTCAGCGTGATGTCACAGAGGCGTCATCAGGTCAACGACTCGGTCCAGGTCAAACCTGGACGGTGGGGCCAGTGTGTTAGTGTCACAGGGCTAATCCTATTTTAGTTAACCCTAAACTAGGTAATTAGATGGGGCTGGCCCCACATGTCAATGGCCCAGGGGAGGTCAAACCCCTGGTCAACAGGCCCAACACGCCGGCGGCTCGTCGCCGGCGACAGCACGCACGGCGGAGGCTCGGGTTTCGCCCTCAGGCGACCAAAAGGACGGCGGAGGGGCTCTGCGTGGAGCTGGGCGTGCGCCGCATCCAGGGAAGCACACGAGAGGGGCTGGGGTGGCCGGAGTTGACGGCACCGATGAGCGGAGCGACGCCGGAGTTCGGGCGCACTCGGGAACGGGGCTGCGGTGGCCGTGGAGTGGCGTGCTTAGCTCCTACGGCACCTACGCGGCGCGGTGAGCACGTGGGTGTGCTCGGTTGGGAGCTACGACGGCTGTGGCCATGGCGGCGAGAAGCTCGGGCGGCGGCGCGGTTCGGTATCCGGCGGAGCAATGGCTACAACGTGCAAACGGAGTGCAAAGGAGGGGGGTTCGGGTCAGTGGCTCACGGCGAGTCGGACGAGCAGGTCGGTGAGGCCAGAGGAGCGTCGGAGCGAGCGGGGCGGCGAGGCGGATCTCTGGCGACCCGAGGAGGATGAAGGGGTCGGGGACGATGCTTCGAGGCGTCCGGCGCCGCGTGGCCCGGCGGAGAGGACTAAGGCGACGAGGCGGACCTCGTGGGCACGTCGGAGAGGCGAGGGGAAGGCGGTGGTCGCGGTGGCGCACGGCGGTGCTCTCCGCTGCGCTCGGGACAGAGGGGCAGAGCGAGACAGAGGATGGGGAGGAGCTCGGGGAGAATGGAGAGATACCCGGGGGGCTCGGTGGAGCTATCGGGGGTGGACAGCGCCGAGGAGGCAGCAAGCAGCTGCCTGGCGGGCATGCACGCTCGCCGTGCTCCCTTTCGCCGCTGCCTCCTGGCGAGGGAGACGACTGGCAACGGCCAGTTGGGCTGGCCACTGCTGGGCCGTGGTGGGGCGCCAGGTAAGTCAGGTAAATCTTTTTCCTATTTTCTTTTTCTATTTCTAACATTTGTTTTGTATCCAAAAGAAATGTTAAAACACTTTCATAAATGCTGAAAATATTTGTGGCATCTAGATATAATATTCCAGAGGCCCTTACCAATTCCCAACATTTTGGAGCCATTAAAATATTTATATAATTTAAACAGCTCCAAATCAAATATTTATGCATTGATTCAAAAATCCAAAATGTGTAGCAAAAATGTGCATCACCTCTGGTTGTTGTTCCCAACATTATCCAAAGAGCATGAACATTTTTGAATAGCATTTTGGGTTCATTGAAAATCCATTTTAAAGTTGAACATATTTGAATTTGCTTTGGTGCTAGGGTTTGCAACTTTTCCCATTTCAAATTTATTTGAAATTTAAACATGATGCACAAGCAAGCCTAGGATCATACCAGAACTAGGGATGTGACACAGAGATGGAGATCACAAGCACAAGATGATGATGACCATATCATATCACTTATATTGATTGCATGTGATGTTTATATTTTATGCACCTTATTTTGCTTTGATTGACGGTAGGATTATAAGATGATCTCTCACTAAATTTCAAGATAAAAGTGTTCTCCCTAAACATGCACCGTTGCCAAAGTTCGTCGTGCCCATACACCACGTGATGATTGGGTGTGATAAGCTCTACGTCCATCTACAATGGGTGCAAGCCAGTTTTGCACACGCAGAATACTCAAGTTAAACTTGACGAGCCTAGCATATGCAGATATGGCCTTGGAACACTGAGACCGAAAGGTCGAGCGTGAATCATATAGTAGATATGATCAACATAGTGATGTTCACCATTGAAAACTACTCCATTTCACGTGATGATTGGTTATGGTTTAGTTGATTTGGATCACGTGATCTCTTAGATGATTAGAGGGATGTCTATCTAAGTGGGAGTTCTTAAGTAACATGATTAATTGAACTTTAATTTATCATGAACTTAGTCCTGGTAGTATTAGCATATCTATGTTGTAGATCAATAGCTCGCGTTTAGCTCCTCTGTTTTATTTTTGATATGTTCCTAGAGAAAACTAAGTTGAAAAATGTTAGTAGCAATTATGCGGATTGGATCCGTGATCTAAGGTTTATCCTCATTGCTGCACAGAAGAATTATGTCCTTGATGCACCGCCAGGTGACTGGCCTATTGCAGGAGCAGATGCAGATGTTATGAATGTTTGGCTAGCTCAATATGATGACTACTTGATAGTTTAGTGCACCATGCTTAACAGCTTAGAATCGGGACTTCAAAGACGTTTTGAACGTCATGGATCATATGAGATGTTCCAGGAGTTGAAGTTAATATTTCAAGCAAATACCCGAGTTGAGAGATATGAAGTCTCCAACAAGTTCTATAGCTAAAGATGGAGGAGAATAGCTCAAGTAGTGAGCATGTGTTCAGATTGTCTGGGTACTACAATCGCTTGAATCAAGTGGGAGTTAATCTTCCAGATAAAATAGTGGTTGACAGAATTCTCTAGTCACCATCACCAAGTTAGTAGAACTTCGTGAGGAACTATAGTATGCAAGGGATGACGAAAACGATTCCCGAGCTTTTCATGATGATGAAATCGATGAAGGTAGAAATCAATAAAAAGCATCAAGTGTTGATGATTAACAAGACCACTAGTTTCAAGAAAAGGGCAAAGGGAAAGAAAGCGAACTTCAAGAAGAATGTCAAGCAAGTTGCTGCTCAAGTGAAGAAGCTCAAGTCTGGACCTAAGCCTGAGACTAAGTGCTTCTACTGCGAAGGGACTGGTCACTGGAAGCGGAACTTCCCCAAGTATTTGGCGGATAAGAAGGATGGCAAAGTGAACAATGCTATATTTGATATACATGTTATTGATGTGTACTTTACTAGTGTTTATAGAAACCCCTCGGTATTTGATACTGGTTCAGTTGCTAAGAGTAGTAACTCGAAACGGGAGTTGCAGAATGAACAGAGACTAGTTAAGGGTGAAGTGACGATGTGTGTTGGAAGTGGTTCCAAGATTGATATGATCATCATCGCACACTCCCTATACTTTCGGGATTAGTGTTAAACCTAAATAAATGTTATTTGGTGTTTGCATTGAGCATGAATATGATTTATCATGTTTATTGCAAAATGGTTATTCATTTAAGTTAGAGAATAATTGTTGTTCTGTTTACATGAATAAAACCTTCTATGGTCATGCACCCAATGAAAATGGTTCATTGGATCTCGATCGCAGTGATACACATATTCATAATATTGAAGCCAAAAGATGCAAAGTTAATAATGATAGTGCAACTTATTTGTGGCACTGCCGTTTAGGTCATATTGGTGTAAAGCGCATGAAGAAACTCCATGCTGATGGGCTTTTGGAATCACTTTATTATGAATCATTTTGATGCTTGTGAACCATGCCTCATGCGCAAGATGACTAAGACTCCGTTCTCCGGAACAATGGAGTGAGCAACTGACTTATTGGAAATAATACATACTGATGTATGTTGTCCGATGAGTGTTGAGGCTCACGGCGGGTATCGCTATTTTCTGACCTTCACGGATGATTTGAGCAGATATGGGTATATCTACTTGATGAAACATAAGTCTGAAACATTTGAAAAGTTCAAAGAACTTCAGAGTGAAGTGGAAAATCATCGTGACAAGAAAATAAAGTTTCTACGATCTGATCGCAGAGACAAATATTTGAGTTACGAGTTTGGTCTTCAATTAAAACAATGTAGAATAGTTTCACAAAATCGTGCCACCTGGAACACCACAGCATAATGGTGTATCCGAACATCATAACTGTACTATTATTGGATATAGTGCAATCTATAATGTTCTTACCGATTAACCACTATATTTTTGGGGTTATGCATTAGAGACAGCTGCATTCACGTTGAAAAGGGCACCATCTAAATCCATTGAGACGACACCATATGAATTGTGGTTTGGCAAGAAACCAAAGTTGTCGTTTCTTAAAGTTTGGGGCTGCGATGCTTATGTGAAAAAGCTTCAACCTGATAAGCTCGAACCCGAATCGGAGAAATGTGTCTTCATAGGATACCCAAAGGAAACTGTTGGGTACACCTTCTATCATAGATCCAAGGGCAAGACATTCATTGCTAAGAATGGATCCTTTCTAGAGAAGGAGTTTCTCTCGAAAGAAGTGAGTGGGAGGAAAGTAGAACTTGATGAGGTAACTGTACCTGCTCCCTTATTGGAAAGTAGATCATCACAAAAATATGTTTATGTAACTCCTACACCAATTAGTGAGGAAGCTAATGATGATGATCATGTAACTTCATATCAAGTTACTACCGAACCTCGTAGGTCAACCAGAGTGAGATCCGCACCAGAGTGGTACGGTAATCCTGTTCTGGAGGTCATGTTAATTGACCATGACGAACCTACGAACTATGAGGAAGCGATGATGAGCCCAGATTCCGTGAAATGGCTTGAGGCCATGAGATCTAAGATTGGATCCATGTATGAGAACAAAGTAAGGACTTCGATTGACTTGCCCGATGATCGGTGAGTCATTAAGAATAAATGGAACTTCAAGAGGAAGACGGACGCTGATAGTAGTGTTACTATCTACAAAGCTCGAATTGTCGCAAAGTGTTTTCGACAAGTTCAAGGTGTTGACTACGATGAGATTTTCTCACTCGTATCGATGCTTAAAAGTTTGTCCGAATCATGTTAGCAGTTGTCGCATTTTATGAAATCTAGCAAATGGATGTCAAAACTGTATTCCTTCATGGATTTCTTAAAAAGAAGAGTTGTATATGATGCAACCAGAAGGTTTTGTCGACCCTAAAGGTGCTAACAAAGTGAGCAAGCTCCAGCGATCCATCTATGGACTGGTGCAAGCATCTCGGAGTAGGAATATATGCTTTGATAAAGTGATCAAAGTATATGGTTTTTTACAGACTTGCGGTGAAGCCTGTATTTATAAGAAAGTGAGTGGGAGCACTACAACATTTCCGATAAGTATATGTGAATGACATATTGTTGATCGGAAAGAATGTAGAATTTTCTGGAAAGCATAAAGGAGTATTTGAAAGGAGTTTTTCAAAGAAAGACCTCGATGAAGCTGCTTACACATTGAGCATCAAGATCTATAGAGATAGATCAAGACGCTTGATAAGTTATTTCAATGAGTACATACCTTGACAAGATTTTGAAGTAGTTCAAAATGGAACAGTCAAAGAAGGAGTTCTTGCCTGTGTTGCAAGGTGTGAAGTTGAGTAAAGACTCAAAACCCGACCACAGCAGAAAATAGAAAGAGAAGGATAAGTCAATCCCTATGCCTTCGTCATAGGTTCTATAAAGTATGCTATGCTGTTTACCAGTCCTATTGTATACCTTAGCATTTTTCTGGCAAAGGAGTACAATAGTGATCTAGGAGTAGATCACTGGACAGCGGTCAAAATTATCCTTAGAGGACTAAGGAAATATTTCTTGGTTATGGAGGTGATAAAAAAGTTCGTCGTAAAGAGTTACGTTGATGCAAGCTTTTTACATCGATCTAGATGACTCTAAGTCTCAATCTTGATACATATTGAAAGTGGGAGCAATTAGCTAGAGTAGCTCCGTGCAGAGCATTGTAGACATAGAAATTTGCAAAATACATACTGATCTGAATGTTGCAGACTCGTAGACTAAACTTCTCTCACAAGAAAAACATGATCAATCTTTGGGTGTTAATCACATAGCGATGTGAACTAAATTATAGACTCTAGTAAACCTTTTGGGTATTAGTCACATGGAGATGTAAACTAATCACATAAAGATGTGAACTAGATTGTTGACTCTAGTGCAAGTGGGAGACTGAAGGAAATATGCCCTAGAGGCAATAATAAAGTTATTATTTATTTCCTTATATCATGATAAATGTTTATTATTCATGCTAGAATTGTATTAACCGGAAACATGATACATGTGTGAATACATAGACAAACAGAGTGTCACTAGTATGCCTCTACTTGACTAGCTCGTTGATCAAAGATGGTTATGTTTCCTAGTCATAGACAAAGAGTTGTCATTTGATTAACGGGATCATATCATTAGGAGAATGATGTGATTGAATTGACCCATTCCGTTAGCTTAGCACTTGATCGTTTAGTTTGTTGCTATTGCTTTCTTCATGACTTATACATGTTCCTATGACTATGAGATTATGCAACTCCCGTTTACCGGAGGAACACTTTGTGTGCTACCAAACGTCACAACGTAACTAGGTGATTATAAAGGTGCTCTACAGGTGTCTCCGAAGGTACTTGTTGGGTTGGCGTATTTCGAGATTAGGATTTGTCACTCCGATTGTCGGAGAGGTATCTCTGGGCCCACTCGGTGATACACATCACTTAAGCCTTGCAAGCATTGCAACTAATGAGTTAGTTGCGGGATGATATGTTACGGAACGAGTAAAGAGACTTGTCGGTAACGAAATTGAACTAGGAATTGAGATACCAACGATCGAATCTCGGGTAAGTAACATACCGATGACAAAAGGAACAACGTATGTTGTTATGCGGTTTGACCGAAAAAGATCTTCGTAGAATATGTAGGAGCCAATATGAGCATCCAGGTTCCGCTATTGGTTATTGACCTGTCAGGACCCCGATTCCAAGTCACATCGATCCAGCTGGTAACACCTCATATCACTTTGCGGCCTCACGCACGGTATGCCCACGGGTGTCGCCTTACCAGGGCCCGGGACCGTTTGCGTCTTTTGGCTCACGTATATGATAGTGTCGCTAGCATCCATATGACAGAGAACCCGGGCCGACATGGCTAGTCGTGAACCCAAAGCGGCACTAACCCATGGGGACAGGCATACATGAATCAGCTTCGAGCATGTCGGTCAGCAGCGTGTGAATCCGGGCTGTGGCACTGGGCTAACAG
The DNA here is from genome assembly GCF_003073215.2 of Triticum urartu. NCBI lineage: Eukaryota > Viridiplantae > Streptophyta > Magnoliopsida > Poales > Poaceae > Triticum > Triticum urartu. Next base: position 318,769,660 of record NC_053022.1, on the reverse strand, counting down.
GACTCCGGATGTCACCGCGTGACATTTCCCCGAAGGGACAAACACAGGAACGAAGTGAAACACATGCCGGCTAGTCAAGTGTTCCGAGCAGTAGTGTTGGGCTAGCAGGACTCCAGTGAACCGGGCTGTAGTGGACTACTATCGCTCAAAAAGCACTAGACTACATTTCCCCATATGATAGGCTGCCAAGGATAAACAACTAGATTGTCGGATCCCACTCATACCAAGCATTTCAATCATACACACAATATGCCCGATATGAGTACATACAACATGGCATCACAACAAGACTCTACGACTCAAGTATTTATTCATTAGGCTCCGAGGAGCGAGATATTACAAGCATGGGTCTCATGACCCACATTTAGAGCATACAAGTCAAAGCACATGCGGAAGCTTAACGTGTCTGAGTACAGACATCTACAAATGAAAAAGGCTGAGAAGCCTGACTATCTACCAGATCCTGCCGAGGGCACAAGATCGTAGCTGAGGTAACAAGCTAAACGTCGAAGTCCACGCGGAACTACTAGCGAGAATGAAGCCTCTCTGCAAAAACATAAATTAAGCAAACGTGAGTACAATTGTACTCAGCAAGACTTACATCAGAACTAGCTACATATGCATCGGTATCAACAAAGGGGTGGTGGAGTTTAACTGCAGCAGGCCAGCTTTGACTCGGTGTCTATCCTGAACTACGACTGCAAGTAACTCTTTGAGGTGGCGCACACGAGTCCACAAATTCACCATACCAATACACCACTATGGATCCGCTCCCGTCTCCCTACGAGAACGCCATCCATAGCACTCACACTTATCTGGCGAGTTTTAGAGTATCCACTTTCACTTGTCTATGAACTATGCAAGGGGTCCAAGTTTCCATATCCGAGGAATCCGGCTATTCGAATAGATAATGATAACCCTGCAGGGGTGTACTTCTTCACACACGCTCTCGCCACTTATCGCTCTGTACACGTCATGTACCTCGGCAACCTTCAAGCGGAAGCCGGGCGAGGGAGTCGGCCACGACCTGACTAACCAACAAGTCTCTAGTCCAGGTTTATCGCCTATTAGGGTTCCATCCGCAAGGAGATCCGGGCGGGGTGTCGCTCACGGCCCCAAACGATGTGTGCAGGGTTCCCAAGCCCACCATCCGGGTGCCACTTGGTACACCGTGCCACAGTGCCTAGTCTGTCCCAAGCCCACCTGTACCGGGTGCCACTTGGTAGACTACTAACACTACCTACACACACCAGAAACTAGTTGCAACTCCTGGACAGAGATCGCGTTGATTAATAAGCTGAGAGGGGCCGAGTTACCGGAACCCAATGTGTGGTAGTAACTGTTCATGGATCACAAACACAGAACGCAATTCCTGAGGACGGCTGCAATGAGACAACCCACCATGTACTCCTACATGGCCTCTCACGCTACCTTTACCAAATCGTGTTCACACACTTAGCTCACACACAGTAGGACATGTTCAACACCATTCCAAATCATCCCCGATGAATCAGACCTGACTCAACTCTAAGCAGTAGCAGGCATGACAAACAACATGAATGAGTAGGAACATCAGGGCTCAAGCAACTCCTACTCATGCTAGTGGGTTTCATCTATTTACTGTGGCAATGACAGGTCATGCAGAGGAAAGGGTTCAGCTACCGCAGCATGTAACAGTTGAATCGATGTTGTCCTAATGCAGTAAAAGAGAGCAGGAGCGAGAGAGTGGGATCATATCAGAATGAACAAGGGGGGTTTTGCTTGCCTGGCACTTCTGAAGATAGTATAGCTCTTCATCGGTGTCATCCAATTCATCGCTGGATCAATGTCTACAGAGGGGGGACAAACACCGGCAACTGAGAAAGAACACAATCAACACATGGCGATGCAACAATATGATGCATGCTATGACATGGCAATATGAATGTGTTTTGGGCTAATGCAACAGAAAGTCATTTTAATTGAAGTGGAATTCAAAACTATATCAAATTCCAACTCCAAACCTATTATGAAATTTGCCCTAATCATGTTTCATCCTAAACAGTGAGGTTAACTTGCTCAAACATGCATGAAAATGGTACATATGGATTCCTTTAATTTTTTCTGATAATTTTCCATATATAATTTATCTTATTTGGAGTTATAGATAATTTTCTATGATTTTTAGAAATTTTGGGCATTTTCTGGAATTTTCCAATTATTTTAAATCCAGAAAATCAATTACTGCATCAGCATTGCGTCTAGGAGACGTCAGCAGGGTCAACAGGCCGGTCCAGGTCAAACCTGACCAGTGGGGTCCACTGGTCAGTGACCCGGGGTCATCAGTGTCACGGATAGGTGGGTCCGGTCAATGGCCATGTCAGCAGGGTCAACTCTGACTAGTGGGGCCACGGTTATTAGTTAAAACTAATCAGAAACTAAAGTATGGTTAATTAAGGGCGTGGGGCCCATATGTCGGTGTCACTGGAGGGTTAATTAGTGGGGCTGTTAGCTACTAATGACGGGCCACGTCGGCTGCCGCCGGGGTTGGTCGCCAGCGAGCACGCAGCACGGCGGAGGGCTTCGGGTTCGCGCTATAGGGCACGGATCGACGAGCGGTTTGTGGCTATGGGTTGCTGGCGCTTGCACGCATCCATTGGTAGCATCAGGAGGGTGAGAGGTGGCCTGAGTCGAGCGCAGCGTCGACTTCGACGGCGGCCGGAGTTCGGTCGTGTACGGGCGGGGTGCTAGGGTGCATCTCCGGACAATCTGGTGGGTGGAGCGGGATCCTGGGAGCACGCTGAGCTCAGGGGTGTTCTCGGACGCGTCGTGCATGAGCTCTAGCCACGGCGACCTCATGGTTGGCGGTGAGAAGCTCGCGGTCATGGTGGAAGAGGCAGCTAGGGCACGAAAACAGAGGGGATGAGCAGGAGGGAAGGAGAAGGAGCTCACAGGGATGCGGCAGGGTAGGTCAGCGGCCTCGCGGACGCGTCGGAGACGGCGAATCGACGGCGGTGAGCTTCGGCACCCGAGGAGGGAGACAACGGTGGTGACGACATTGCAGGGTGTTCGGCGATGCGTGGTTCGACGGAGAGGAAGAATAGGTCACGGCGGAGCTTCTGGTCACTTCGCGGGGCGTGGGGGGGAGGTGTGGCTGCGAGGCTCACGGCGGCGAGCTCGCATGGCTCTCTGCCATGGCGATGAGAAGGCAGGGAGAGGGAGAGAGAAAGCAGAGGAAGAGGGGAATGGCAAAGGGGGTCGAGGCCATCTCGCTGGCGCTTCAGGTAGGCTCGAGGAGGGGAAACAGGCAGGGAGGAGGTGGCGCCTGCTGCGTGTGCTGTGGGCACGCAGCTGCTTCTCCTCCTGGCAGGGGAAGAAGACAGTGCTCTGTCCCTATGGGCTGGGCTGCTACAGTGCTGGGCTGCCAGGTCAGTCCTTCTCTCTCTTCTGTTTTCTCTATTTTGTTTTCTCTTTTCTATTTTTTTGCAGTCTGTTTGTGATTTAGTTCTAAGACCAAATCAATTTCAAAATTCATAAAAATAATTGTGTGAACTAAATGGACTTATCCAAATCAACACAACAATATTCAGAATTATTGAACATATATTTATTATATAATAAATATAGTTCCAATTCAAATATTTATTGGATTAATTCAAAGGCCCAAAATAATTGTTTCTGAGATTCCAAAAATATTGGTTTGAAATTTATCCCTTGCCAATATTTCCAGAGATTCACAGGAACATTTTCTTGGACTTATTTGAAGCAATTTTTATCTTGGTCATTTTCAGAAATGATTTCTAAGGCTTTCACATGTCCCCACTTCCAGTTTCTTGAAAATAACAGGATGCATGATGCTCACTGATGCAACTATCTGCAAACAATTGTAGGGCTGTGACAACTCACCCCCACTAACAAGGATCTCGTCCCGAGATTCAATATGTGAGGTAAGAAGACAGAGGGGACACAAATCTTCATGATCCAATTGCCCTTCTCAGAGATGTTGATTCATTGCATCACCTTGATCTCGACGTCTTGCTTTGAGAACTACAACTAACATGACAATGAGAGGAAAGGGAAAACTCTAGAAGGATTGATCTTATCGAAGATCGAACAACTCAGGATCAACTCATGGAGCGAGACACTGAAACAACTCTCGAGCTGAGACACGAAGCATACATCGAGAGGAATGGAGTGAAACACATGACAAAGGTTCACTAGGTAGGCAACAATTCCACACCTAAGAGGGTGGTGGTCGGTTGCCAATGTAGCGAGGAATTGAGTTGCCATGACACCAAAACGAGACATCTTAGAGAAGGATGACTCATAGAATTATCCCTTAAGTGGCAAAAACAATTACTTTTGATCCATAGATCCTTGAAACTCTTCATACCAGCCTAAGGCAATTCACAATTGATCATTTGAAGGAGTTGGAAAGAATGACATACTCTGACTAGGATGGATGATGTGGACTACCTTGTTGAAGACAACGCAACGGATGATTTTTTTCTTATCATGAGAAATGGATGGGACCCATGGTAGGACCACTTTTGAAGATGATCCTAAACAATAATTACTGAGGTGCAAGCTGGGAACAAATGCAAATGCTGGGAATGATTCTGGTAACTGGGAATAACTCAACAAGAGTGATTCCACCGTTTGAATGGTTATAGCTTAATCGAGGAAACCAAGAACACAAGAATCCCTAAGAAATAATTTATAGAATAAGCCGCATGAAATCCTCGTGGAGAAGATGGACAAATTGCCCAATCAAGATACTATAGTGATAGATCCTCCGGCTAGGTGTGTCGGCCAGAACATCAACCTTGTCGGGGCCTACATCATAGGTCTTGGAAAAGTTCCAACCATCATATCTGCCTGAGATTCAGATCTGGTTGGTAACAGGATATTTCAGACATCATGTCTAGAAAATAAAGTTTGCAACACAAATCGACGAGAGGACGTTGCGAGAGTCTCGGGAAATGAACTACGATGGCAAGCTCCAAAACATGAGCTGGTTCTGCTACACACATGTGAACATGTTGTCCAAGACAAGCATGACCACAGAGTAGTCTTACAATAAAACACTACCGAGTTCAGGTGGGGAACCATCATTGTGGATAACGAAGTCCTTGCATAAGTCATGATCAGCTCTTAAGAAAGAACTTCCTCTCCTTGAACAAATCAATCAGTCGCTTGGTGTGCTAGGGAATACATATGGAGTGGAGGTAATTAATCTACCAAACCATAGAATACTTCGCATGTATGTATGACTGATTTGGGATGATTCCAGAGGAAAAAAAACAAACCTTTCTCAAATTCAAGGCGGCAACTTACACCTAATGCACGTGAACTTGGAGAAAGTCACTTCTTACACCAAACATGTGCTTCATGAACGGGACATGAAGATAATGCTTACAAAAGTTTCCAATACTAGCTTGATGTTCAACATGAATCATGGGGAAGACAAAATGCTGCTGATGGGCTCAACAACAACTCATCGGAATTTCCATATCACTAGACTTCCACCATCATGTGAACACGGTGATAGCATTCGTCAGACCAAAGATGTAATGGTGTATGCTCGAGGGATCAACCACGAGTAAGACAACATTACGAACATCGTTGGTTTTGATTTGACTTGATGATAGCCCATACTCAAGTCAAAGTTTTGACAAGGCAATAGATCCAACAACTGATCACAGGGACCAATCGATGAAGATATCATCTTTCTTCAACGCACACTACACAAGAATATCCCTTAATGATGAACTAAGTCAGACAAGCTTCCATCTTCCAACTCTCCAAGTTGTTGTTTTGCTCAACCAACTAGCTCAGGGTATCCAACATAGATTCTTGGAGAAAGGGTGGTTTACAAGAAACCAACTTGATCACGAACTCCACATAACGGTCAGGGAACAACCTGGTAATACTTCCGAGAAGATATTCGGAACATCACGAACCACCGATATGTTACTAAGCTCGAGAACAATCTTGCTTTTCAGGGCAGGATGATATGATCAAAAGAGCGAGGATAGACATAATCCCAACTCTTGATCGAAAAGTGCACCAGGAAAATGGACTAGGTAGCACAATCTATCTTAGAATGATGATTCAATAACCAACACACTAAGAATGGGATTATCGTCCATTAACTACCAAGCAACACGGTAGCTAGGAGTATGGATTTCACACATCACAATTCACTTGTCGGTATTCTGGTTGCAACAACACGGAACCGAGGAGAGAATGATGATGGCGAGAAGTATCACTGCGTCAAGAGTGCATAAGAGATGGTGCAATTCTCATGACAATCCTGACATAAAGTGGGTAATACTTCAGGGTAGAACAGAATCAAAAGCTGGATTGGCATTTTGATCCGTGGAATACAATTGCTTTGACCCAATCCTAGATATGGATGAGGTACCGGAGTTTGTTTCTCCTAGTCATTCCGGAATAGAATGGCTTGACGGACCACAAGAATAATAGGCATCGACGAACACAAATGCACACATACTCTTGGCTATCAACTGATAGAGGATGGTCGGAATACAACTGAAGAGGAACAACTTGAGGAACATATAATTTTCTGTGTTGTGGATGCATAGATTAGTATGTCGAGCAAAGCTCAACATTTCTTTCGGACAACCCATGCAGAACGGTAGGACTGGCAGAGTCACAATATAGAATGGGGAACTCATCGAGAGCACTCTTGTTGTGATCTTTTGATCCAACAAACTTCTGCCATAAGTGGTTCATAGTATTTGGAAGAAGGAAATACCACGGACCTCGAGGACTAATGCAAAGGTTACTAACATCCTAAAGGTACTAGCAACACTATCAACATGATGTAAGTAGAATGAATCTTGGGTTTAAGGACCCAGAAATAAAATACCTACTAACTAAATGGCATCACGAGATGCTTTCGAGAATGGTGGCCAGATTCATCACACTGGGAACACAAAACATGGCGAGATTACTAGATGGTTTCCTAAGACACCTAGGGTCATAATAGTAGCTCCAACATATACGCCGAGGCAACGGAATACCTCACAGACCCTGTAGTGTGCTTAATCTAGCCCAAAAGGACATCGGGAACGGAAAGAAAGGATTTGCAATTGCATCAGACTATGTAGAGACCTGGGATGACTCGGACAGCATAACGGCTGTAAATGCTCGAAAAGATTTGAGACATCCTGCAAAACGGTGGCATAACCACTCAACATCAAAATATCCAAGTTCCGGGATCAAGGGTCAACATACAGAAGTAGTAGGAACTGAACTGAGGCTTAACCCAACAATCCTAGGCAACTACGGTTTAGTAACACGTCATCCTGAGAGATAGAAGAGAAGCCTAGTTCTTAACCCCGTAGAAAAGATAAGATGACTCAGATCAGAAGGACATGAGGATAAGGAGTAAAAAGAGCCTTACGTTCCCATCCGCAATCAATTCCCTTACATAACTAAAGCATTTCTAGACTCAACTTCAACCAGAATGGCTTGGTAATCCTACAGGCAGTCAGGCTCTGATACCAAAGCTGTCAGGACCCCGATTCCAAGTCACATCGATCCTAAACTACGACTGCAAGTAACTCTTTGAGGTGGCGCACACGAGTCCACAAATTCACCATACCAATACACCACTATGGATCCGCTCCCGTCTCCCTACGAGAACGCCATCCATAGCACTCACACTTATCTGGCGAGTTTTAGAGTATCCACTTTCACTTGTCTATGAACTATGCAAGGGGTCCAAGTTTCCATATCCGAGGAATCCGGCTATTCGAATAGATAATGATAACCCTGCAGGGGTGTACTTCTTCACACACGCTCTCGCCACTTATCGCTCTGTACACGTCATGTACCTCGGCAACCTTCAAGCGGAAGCCGGGCGAGGGAGTCGGCCACGACCTGACTAACCAACAAGTCTCTAGTCCAGGTTTATCGCCTATTAGGGTTCCATCCGCAAGGAGATCCGGGCGGGGTGTCGCTCACGGCCCCAAACGATGTGTGCAGGGTTCCCAAGCCCACCATCCGGGTGCCACTTGGTACACCGTGCCACAGTGCCTAGTCTGTCCCAAGCCCACCTGTACCGGGTGCCACTTGGTAGACTACTAACACTACCTACACACCAGAAACTAGTTGCAACTCCTGGACAGAGATCGAGTTGATTAATAAGCCGAGAGGGGCCGAGTTACCGGAACCCAATGTGTGGTAGTAACTGTTCATGGATCACAAACACAGAACTCAGTTCCTGAGGACGGCTGCAATGAGACAACCCACCATGTACTCCTACATGGCCTCTCACCGCTACCTTTACCAAATCGTGTTCACACACTTAGCTCACACACAGTAGGACATGTTCAACACCATTCCAATTCATCCCCGATGAATCAGACCTGACTCAACTCTAAGCAGTAGCAGGCATGACAAACAAGCATGAATGAGTAGGCACATCAGGGCTCAAGCAACTCCTACTCATGCTAGTGGGTTTCATCTATTTACTGTGGCAATGACAGGTCATGCAGAGGAAAGGGTTCAGCTACCGCAGCATGTAACAGTTGAATCGTGTTGTCCTAATGCAGTAAAAGAGAGCAGGAGCGAGAGAGTGGGATCATATCGGAATGAACAAGGGGGTTTTGCTTGCCTGGCACTTCTGAAGATAGTATAGCTCTTCATCGGTGTCATCCAATTCATCGCTGGATCAATGTCTACAGAGGGGGGACAAACACTGGCAACTGAGAAAGAACACAATCAACACATGGCGATGCAACAATATGATGCATGCTATGACATGGCAATATGAATGTGTTTTGGGCTAATGCAACAGAAAGTCATTTTAATTGAAGTGGAATTCAAAACTATATCAAATTCCAACTCCAAACCTATTATGAAATTTGCCCTAATCATGTTTCATCCTAAACAGTGAGGTTAACTTGCTCAAACATGCATGAAAATGGTACATATGGATTCCTTTAATTTTTTCTGATAATTTTCCATATATAATTTATCTTATTTGGAGTTATAGATAATTTTCTATGATTTTTAGAAGTTTTGGGCATTTTCTAGAATTTTCCAATTATTTTAAATCCAGAAAATCAATTACTGCATCAGCATTGCGTCTAGGTGACGTCAGCAGGGTCAACAGGCCGGTCCAGGTCAAACCTGACCAGTGGGGTCCACTGGTCAGTGACCCGGGGTCATCAGTGTCACGGACAGGTGGGTCCGGTCAACGGCCATGTCAGCAGGGTCAACTGTGACTGGTGGGGCCACGGTTATTAGTTAGAACTAATCAGAAACTAAAGTATGGTTAATTAAGGGCGTGGGGCCCATATGTCGGTGTCACTGGAGGGTTAATTAGTGGGGCTGTTAGCTACTAATGACGGGCCACGTCGGCTGCCGCCGGGGTTGGTCGCCGGCGAGCACGCAGCACGGCGGAGGGCTTCGGGTTCGTGCTATAGGGCACGGATCGATGAGCAGTTTGTGGCTATGGGTTGCTAGCGCTTGCACGCATCCATTGGTAGCATCAGGAGGGTGAGAGGTGGCCTGAGTCGAGCGCAGCGTCGACTTCGACGGCGGCCGGAGTTCGGTCGTGTACGGGCGGGGTGCTAGGGTGCATCTCTGGACAATCTGGTGGGTGGAGCGGGATCCTGGGAGCACGCTGAGCTCAGGCGTGTTCTCGGACGCGTCGTGCGTGAGCTCTAGCCACGGCGACCTCATGGCCGGCGGCGAGAAGCTCGCGGTCATGGTGGAAGAGGCAGCTAGGGCACGAAAACAGAGGGGATGAGCAGGAGGGAAGGAGAAGGAGCTCACAGGGATGCGGCAGGGTAGGTCAGCGGCCTCGCGGACGCGTCGGAGACGGTGAATCGACGGCGATGAGCTTCGGCACCCGAGGAGGGAGACGACGGTGGTGACGGCGTTGCAGGGTGTTCGGCGATGCGCGGTTCGACGGAGAGGAAGAATAGGTCACGGCGGAGCTTCTGGTCACTTCGCGGGGCATGGGGGGGAGGTGTGGCTGGGAGGCTCACGGCGGCGAGCTCGCATGGCTCTCTGCCATGGTGATGAGAAGGCAGGGAGAGGGAGAGAGAAAGCAGAGGAAGAGGGGAATGGCAGAGGGTGTCGAGGCCATCTTGCTGGCGCTTCGGGTAGGCTCGAGGAGGGGAAACAGGCAGGGAGGAGGTGGCGCCTGCTGCGTGTGCTGTGGGCACGCAGCTGCTTCTCCTCCTGGCAGGGGAAGAAGACAGTGCTCTGCCCCTATGGGCTGGGCTGCTACAGTGTTGGGCTGCCAGGTCAGTCCTTCTCTCTCTTCTGTTTTCTCTATTTTGTTTTCTCTTTTCTATTTTTTTTGCAGTCTGTTTGTGATTTAGTTCTAAGGCCAAATCAATTTCAAAATTCATAAAAATAATTGTGTGAACTAAATGGACTTATCCAACTCAACACAACAATATTCAGAATTTATTGAACATATATTTATTATATAATAAATATAGTTCCAATTCAAATATTTATTGGATTAATTCAAAGGCCCAAAATAATTGTTTGTGAGATTCCAAAAATATTGGTTTGAAATTTATCCCTTGCCAATATTTCCAGAGATTCACAGGAACATTTTCTTGGACTTATTTGAAGCAATTTTTATCTTGGTCATTTTCAGAAATGATTTCTGAGGCTTTCACATGTCCCCACTTCCAGTTTCTTGAAAATAACAGGATGCATGATGCTCACTGATGCAACTATCTGCAAACAATTGTAGGGCTATGACATGACCGGAGACGTGTCTCGGTCATGTCTACATAGTTCTCGAACCCGTAGGGTCCGCACGCTTAAAGTTCGATGACGGTTATATTATGAGTTTATGGTTTTTGATGTACCGAAGGTAGTTCGGAGTCCCGGATGTGATCATAGACATGAGGAGGAGTCTCAAAATGTTTGAGACATAAAGATTGATATATTGGACGACTATATTTGGATACCGGAATGGTTCCGGGTGAGATCGGGATAATACCGGAGCACCGGGAGGTTATCGGACCCCCCCCCCTGGGGAGGTATATGGGCCTTAATGGGCTTTAGTGGAAAGGAGGGGAAAGGAGCAAGTGAGGGCCCCCCCCCAAGCCCAATCCAAATTGGGAGGGGGGCCGGCCCCCCATTTCCTTCCTCCCTCCTTCCTCTCCCTTCCCTCTCCCTCTCCAAATAGGAAAAGCAGGAGTCCTACTCCCGGTGGGAGTAGGACTCCCCCCTTGGGCGCGCCTCCTCCCCTTGGCTGGCCCTCTCCTCCCCTCCTTTATATACGGAGGAGAGGGGCACCCCATAGAGACAACAATTGATCACTTGGATCTTTTAGCCGTGTGCGGTGCCCCTCTCCACCATATTCCACCTCGATAATATCATAGCGGTGCTTAGGCGAAGCCCTGCGACGGTAGAACATCAACATCGCCACCACGCCGTCATGCTGACGGAACTCTCCCTCAAAGCTCGGCTGGATCGGACTTCGAGGGACGTCATCGAGTTGAACGTGTGCAGAACTCGGAGGTGCCGTGCGTTCGGTACTTGATCGGTCGGATCGTGAAGACGTACGACTACATCAAACGCGTTGTGCTAACGCTTCCGCTTTTGATCTACGAGGGTACATGGACACACTCTCCCCTCTCGTTGCTATGCATCACCATGATCCTGCGTGTGCATAGGATTTTTTTTGAAATTACTTCGTTACCCAACAGAAACTACAAAGTATGAGCTTGATGACGACAACAACTAGAAAAAGTTATTTGTAGGTTTCATCAATGATCTTCCACTTATAGCCATGGACCTGAATATGAAAAATAGTACACATTCCTGAAATAAACTCATTAAAATACAATAACACAAATATTTTATTAAGATGATACAAATATGAAAGATTAAGGGATGACTAGGCTTAGAGGCTTACTAATTAGATCATGTGGAACACGACAAACACGTAGATCTTTATAACAACTCTATGCCGTCGCCCTTCACTTTGGCCGACATCAAGTGCGAGGCCAAGCTTTAAGAAACTTTGGGTGCTAATAGCAACTCCAAGGGGGCGACCCATTTTGTCCGTTGCGTCATCCGGACATAAAACTTGGTCCAACGGGACGACCCAAACGGACGTCTGTGTCCGCCTGCTGTCCGTTTATTGTCGTCCCTGATCCAAACTTGGCCCAAATTTGGGAACAAATGGGTACGAAGCGGACAGAAGCAGACGCTCTCGTCGCTCGCTATCGTCCGCTCGTGTCCGCCCTGGTCCTACCTACCAGCGACCGCGCACAGTTGCTCTAGCACGCATCTCTCGTCTCTCTCGTACAACTTTCTCTCTTGATCCCTCTGCTTCCACCGCTACGTCGGCCGATTCCGGCTGGGATGGAGAGGCCTGGCGATGCGATCGGGAGTGGAGGGGCGGCGTGTGGAGGGGCCCGGCGGCCGCGAGGGGAACTGGAGAGGCACAGCGGCCCTGCGTTGGAGTGGAGAGGCCTGGCGGCGCAATGGGGAGCGGAGGGCCCGCGCGTGGAGGCCAGCCCGTCCCTCCTGATGTGCCACGTCCAGGGCAACGCCGTTGAGCACCATGGTGAACCGTGCCATGGTCTCTCTCGTGATCCAGCTCCGGTCAACGGACACCGGCCGCCGGCTGGAGGCATTGACCACCCGGCCTGATGTCGGGTCGAGCAGCAACCAACTCAGCGTGAGCTCCGCCAGCGTGATTGAGGACGCCGCTGAGAAGCCCTCTTGTAGGCCACACCGACGAGGCATTCGTCTCCACCACGCGCGACATGATGCAGACCCCTTTGTGGTGCAGGTGCACTGTGGAGACAAGCTGGCTGGGCAGGGCGGGCGTGACCATGGCCGTAGCCGCCGCCGCTGTCGCAGGGAACGGGAACACGTCGGCGAAGAGCGCCCGGTGGAAGCCGTCGCGGCCGCGAGGGAAGTGGAGAGGCACGGCAGCGCGGCGGCTGGAGTGGAGAGGCCCAGCGGCACGATGGGGAGCGGAGGGGCAGCACGCTGTAATGCTCGGATAATTAAGCTACAGTAATCCTATGATAATGATGCCATGTCACCTCCGTTACTGTCGCTAATCTCGCGTCAGTTCAAAACGTTTCGAATTCAAATTTGAATTTTTGTCAAACATCAAAAAATTTCAAACGCCAAAACTGAAATGTTTAGTTAGTGCCAAATATTACATAGGTAATTATTCTGAAGAAAACATTTTTTTAGAAAATGCTAAAATGCTCTAGAATAAATAAAACAGAAAAAAGAAAGAAAAGAAAAGAAAAATAAACCAGAAAACAGAAAACAAAACAAAATACAAAAAAGGAAAAAGGCGAAACCCCACCCCCAGGGCCAACCGATCCAATAGGTCGGCCCACCTGGCCCAACCGGCGGGCCCCCCTCACTCCCTCATCCTTCCTCCACCCGAAAACCCTAACCGACACCCCCACTCGCCCCACTCCTCTCTCCCCCGATCCGATCTGGATCAGGGCACGAACCGCCCCCGCCGCTTGACGCCCTCACCAGACCACCACCTCGTCGGACCGCTGCGCCGCACCACCGTCGCCCGAGGACCTCACCGGAGCCCGCCGTTCGCTGGTCCTCCCCGCCGGACTGCCTCCCCGTCTCCGCCATCATCGCCATCGTCCCCGTCCCCCACCACGACCCCCGCTGCCTGTGCCCTACGATCCCCCTGTGAGGCCCCCCTCTCCTCCTCTCCCCTGTCCCCGTGCGCACATACGTGCACGCGCTCACGCACCGTCGCCCATCGCCCATGCGCTCACATGTGCAGCCCCGCGCCCGCCGGTCCCGCACGTGGCCGCAGCCCCTTGCGCGCCCCGCGCCTGCCCCGCTGCAACACGCGCGCGCTCGCCGCCCGCTTCCGTCGTTCATCGCCCGTCGCGGTGATGTCCTGGCCCCGCTCAGTCCTGTCGCCCGCCTCCCCTCGCTGTTGCCAGCCTCGCTCGCTGCCGCAAGCCGCGCGACATGCTGGCTCCGCCCCGCTGCTGCTGCTAACCCCACCATACGAGCACGATGCCCCCCTGCCTACCTCTGTCGCTGCTACACCGTCTCCGGCCGCCGGTCGGCCTACCCACGCGCGCCGTCGCCCGACCGGCCGCACAGCCGCTGCTCCATGCGGTGCCCGCCAGTGCCTTGCGTCGCCTTCGCCCCGTGTCCGCCTGCGTGTGTGGCAGCGCCACGCGCGCCGGGCCATGCCCTGCTTGACCGGCCGCGCCCCGGCCGCGTCGCCCGCGCCATCCGGCCACCGACCTCCCGCGCCGCACCTGGCCTGCGCCCGCCCCGTCGCGGCGGGTTCGCCCGGCTCCCGTTAACCGCCCGCCCCGCTAAGGCCTTTCGCCCGATGACAAACGGGGCCCATGCCCAGAACGTTTAAAAAAGGAATTAAAAAATTAAAATAATAATTGTATTAATAAACCTAGTTAATTAACTAACCTAACTAATTTGTTAATTAAACTAATTAATTTGGTTAATTGGTTAACAGAGTAAGACATGCGGGACCCACACGTCAAGTTGACCCAGTCAACACCCTGTTGACTACTGACGTCATGATGACGTCAATGTTAAATTAAAATAATTAACTAAATCCTAAAAATGATTTAAATCTTTAGAAATTAATATAAAATAATTCGTAGCTCGGATGAAAATACTTTGTACATGAAAGTTGCTCAGAACGACGAGACGAATTAGAATACGCAGTTCGTTTGTCAGCCACACATCTCTAGCATAGCGAACATGCAACCTTTCCCCTTCTGTTCATCTGACCGAAAACACGAAACACCGGTGATACTTTCCCGGATGTTTCCCCCCTTCGCCGGTATCACCTCCTACTACGTTAGGTCACACCAGGCACCATTACTTGTCATGTCATGCATCGATATGCATCTATTTACATTGTGTTCATTGTTTCTTCCCCCTCTTCTCTCCGGTAGACTACGAGACTGACGCCGCTGCTGGTGCCCCGATCGAGTATGTTGTTGACGACCCCTCCTTCTTGCCAGAGCAACCAGGCAAGCCCCCCCTTGACCACCAGATATCGCCTATTCTTCTCGCTACTGCTTGTATTAGAGTAGTGTAGCATGTTACAGCTTTCGATTAATCCTATTCTGTTGCATAGCCTGTCCTTGCTACTACTGTTGTTACCTTTACCTGCAATCCTAAATGCTTAGAATAGGATGCTAGTATTCCATCAGTGGCCCTACTACATTCTTGTCCGTCTGTCATGCTATACTATCGGGTTGTGATCACTCGGGAGGTGATCACGGGTATATACTTATATACATAATACATGATATATGTGGTGACTAAAGTCGGGTCAGCTCGTAGAGTACCTGCGAGTGATTCACGGATTGGGACCGATCGGACGTTTGTCCTGACGGCCCTCTGAGTGGACCTTTGTGGCGGAGCGATAGGGCAGGTTGAGACCACCTAGGAGAGAGGTGGGCCTAGCCCTAGTCGGCGTCCGCGGTTACTTCAATTAACATGCTTAACGAGATCTTGGTATTTGATCTGAGTCTGGCCACTGGCCTATACGCACTAACGAACTACGTGAGAACAGTTATGGGCACTCGACGTCGTGGTATCAGCTGAAGCCTTCGTGACGTCAGCGACTGAGCGGCACGCGCCGGATTGGACCGTAAGCCTGCGCTTGTATTAAGGGGGCTAGGTCTGCTTCCGGTCGCGTACGCAACATGCAGGTGTGCAATGGGGGATGGGCCCAGACCCCTACGCGCATAGGATTTAGACCAGCGTGCTGACCTCTCTATTGTGCCTAGGTGGGGCTGCGACGTGTTGATCTTCTGAAGCCGGGCATGACCCAGGAAAGTGTGTCTGGCCAAAGGGGATCGAGCGTGTTGGGAAATGTGGTGCACCCCTGCAGGGAAGTTTATCTATTCGAATATCCATGTCCCTCGGTAAAAGGACGACCCGGAGTTGTACCTTGACCTTATGACAACTAGAACCGGATATTTAATAAAATACACCCTTCCAAGTGCCAGATACAACCCGGTGATCGCTCTCTCATAGGTCGACGAGGGGAGGATCGCCGGATAGGATTATGCTATGCGATGATACTTGGTTAACTTACCATCTACTATCTTCTACTGCTTCAAGATGGAGGCTGCCAGAAGCGTAGTCTTCGATAGGACTAGCTATTTTCCTCTTATTCTGGCATTCTGCAAATCAGTCCACATATACTACCCCTTTCATTGATACCAATGCATATGTAGTGTAGCTCCTTGCTTGCGAGTACTTTGGATGAGTACTCACGGTTGCTTTGCTCCCCCTTTTCCCCCTTTCCTTTCTTCCTGGTTGTCGCAACCAGATGAGGAAGCCCAGGAGCCAGACGCCACCGTCGATGACGACTCCTACTACACTGGAGGTGCCTACTACTACGTGCAGGCCGCTGACGATGACCAGGAGTAGTTTAGGAGGATCCCAGGCAGGAGGCCTGCGCCTCTTTTGATATGTATCCCATTTGTGCTAGCCATTTTATGGCAACTTATTTAACTTATGTCTGTACTCAGATATTGTTTCTTTTGTTGACTCGTCTATAATCGAGCTCTTGTATTCGAGCCCTCGAGGCCCCTGGCTTGTAATATGATGCTTGTATGACTTATTTTATTTGTAGAGTTGTGTTGTGATATCTTCCTGTGAGTCTCAGATCTTGATCGTACACGTTTTCATGTATGATTAGTGTACGATTGAATAGGGGGTGTCACAAGTTGGTATCAGAGCATGACTTTACTAACCCTAACATTAGGATCCCATGACCACATTCACCCCAAAGTTGGATAAGCCCTAGTTATTCCTTAGAGTAGTATTTTGAACAATACCCACACTGTCATTTGACTCCTTTGAAACATATTTGTTTTCAGATGGAACCCATGAGGCAGGTCGTGCGCCACATGACGGCCATTGGTGACCCAGGTTCACCTGCTGTGTTAGCTGAGATGATGACCTATTTGGGTTATCACTGGCACCCTGAGTACACCGTATACGAGCAGTGCCAGGACTTTAACTAGGAGCAGTACCGCGCCATCGTCCACCTCTACTCTCGGGAATATGACTCCACTACTGTGCTGCACACTGCTCATGGTGTTGGAGTGACCATCGATATGGCAGTCCACGATGCTGCTTATGCTGCTCTAACACGTTTTCGTGGAGAGTATCGGGAGCTGTACACCTCCCCTTTCAGGCACATTGCTATCACATCCGATGTTGCTGCGGAGGGATACTACACTCCTGCCTACTCCACTGTCACCCGAGAGCCCTTCTACCATCAGAACCTGGTTCTGCATGTTGATGGGCTGGATAGAGCTAACCGAGCTCTTCGCCATGAGTTGTACACCACCCGTCAGCACCTTTACCGTGCTCTAACACTGTTGCACCCCCTTGTCCGATCTGGTGATCTGTCACGATCTGTGATCTACCCAGCCAGGACCGTGATGCCCTAGGGTGTCGGTTGGCCAGATGTGGGAGGCTACTCTCCCGCACTTGGTCCTCTTCTGCCACCTGAGCGTTGGATTCTGCACTAGAGTATCCGCGGACCCCAGGCTACTGACATGGAGGAATTCCCGTCGCGTCACTACCGGCTATCAGGATATACCTACCTCCATAGTTCCTCCTGGGACTGATGTAGGCTTGCCTATTAGTATTAGATGCATTCTCCGCGAGCCTGCGTGCCACCCATGATGTCTTTAGTCTATGTACTGAACTCTGTGTACCGAACTCTTTGTGTGATCCCTTTTGTAAGATATGTTGACTACCTATGTAGTATCTATCGTGCTCCTTTTCATTATGCTTGTTTCATCATGAATGATTCTTGTCTTTGCAAATTTCCCAATGTTGAACTACCCCTGTTATATATTAGCAGGATGTTAGACCAGGTGGTCGTGGCTGTGGTGGCAATCCCCCACCACCGCCTGAGTACATGGCTCGTATGATGCAACAGTTTGAGCTGAATCGCCAGTTCATGGAAAATATTATGGCTCAGTTTCTATGACGCCCTCGATTCAACCGTACACTAATCATACACGCAAATGTGTACGATCAAGATCAAGGACTCACGGGAAGATATCACAACACAACTCTAGACACAAATTAAAATAATACAAGCTTTATATTACAAGCCAGGGGCCTCGAGGGCTCGAATACATAAGCTCAAAAACACGAGAGTCAGCGAAAGCAACAATATATGAGTACAGACATAAGTTAAACAAGTTTGCCTTAAGAAGGCTAGCACAAAAGCAGCATTGATCGAAAAGGCAAGGCCTCCTGCCTGGGAGCCTTCTAACTACTCCAAGTCGTCAGTGGCCGTCACGTAGTAGTAGGCATCCTCGGGGTAGCAGTAGTCATCAGTGGTGTCGTCTGGCTCTTGGGGTCCGCCATCTGGTTGCAACAATCGGGTATGGGGGAAAAGAGGTAGCAAAGCAACCGTGAGTACTCATCCAAAGTACTCGCAAGACTTACATCATATCTAAACTAAGTATGCATATGTATCAAAGGAAATGGGATGTATTTGTGGACTAAACTGTAGAATGCCAGAAGAGAAGGGGAAAGCCTAGCCTATCGAAGACTAGCATCTTCAAGCATCTTGCAGCATCAGGAGAGATAAGAGTAGCATAAAGTAAAGTAGTAGAGTTATCAACCTCGGCCAGAGATCCTTTCTCGACTCCCTGCGAGAAAGCAATCCCAGAGCCATACTATCCATTTCTCATCACAATCCATTTCTCATCACAAGTATCCAGTTCTAGTTGTATCGATCGGGATACAACTCCAAGTGTCCGTTACCATAGGACAGGCTATCGATAAATGTTTTCTTCCCTGCATGGGTGCACCAACTTACCCACCACGCTCAATTAACTCCGGTTGGACACACTTTCCTGCGTCATGCCCGGCCTCGGCCAAACAATACGCCGTAACCCGACCTAGGCTTAATAGAGAGGTCAGCACACCGGACTAAGCCTATGCCCCCAGGGGTCATGGGCCATCTCCCCGGGAACTCCTGCACGTTGCGTACGCGGCCGGTGAGCAGACCTAGCTACCTCCTTAAACAAGGCAGGAGCTTAAGCAGTCCAACCCGGCGTGCGCCGCTCAGTCGCTAGCGTCTATTAAGCTTCGGCTGAAGTATACGACGCAAAATGCCCATACTATGCCCACGTGATGGTTAGTGCTATCAGGCCAGAGGCCCCTCGGATCAAATATCCAAATCGTAGTGGATTAGGAACGCGCGGTAACAAACAGAGACTCATGAAAGATGTGACCCCGTTCGCCCGTCTCGAGGACTTGTGGCAAGGGCTAGGAATGCCCGGCCATGCCTCGTAATTATCTCGCGGGCACCCTCTAGGTCAACCCGTCTCCACATCACTCGCAATTAAGCTCGCGCGGGTACCCCTGAGGGCCGACCCGTCTTTCGTAACATGGTTCAGTGTAAAGTCATATTACCATAGTGACTGTGTGTCCAAACATCAAGGGGAAAACTCAAGGAATCACCGCCGGTGGATTCCACTCAATGTAATCATCAAGGTGAACGTAAGAGGAACCACCCCCGAGGCTCACACTTGAGGGGTTGCACGACAGAGTTGTATCGGAAGTGGTTAAGGCGGAATCACCCTCGATGACCACGGCCGAATAGCTACACTACTGGGTTGACATCAGAAGTGCTGTAGAGGTCTCACCCTCGACACTCGATAGTAACCCAGTAGTGTCGAGCAACTAAGGGGAAAGTGATGTGCGGTGCCGGGGCCTGGTCTTCGATCCCGTTGATCGGGTCTTCAATGATGAAGCAGGGGCAACAAGGACAAGGTGGGGGTTACTGATGGATCACTAACCAACCTATACTAAGTAGTTTAGGATAAGCAGGTAGGTAACAATAAGCAGCTAACAAAAGCAGGCTATGCATCAGAGTAGGATCATACAGAAAGCAGTAGCAGTTCTAATGCTAGCATGAGAGGGAAACAAATGGGCGATATTGGAATGCTCAAGGAGGGTTTGCTTGCCTGGAAGCTCTGTTGAAAAGGAAGAAGTGTTGGCATCGACGTAGTCGATCACAGGAGTGGCATCGGTCTCAGGGTCTATCGGAGAGAAGAGGTAGAAGAAACAATAAATATAAAGCAAACATAGCATCACAAAGCATAACATGGCAATATGTTGTGCCGGGGTGTGACCTAATGTATGGCTACACAATAAAGGTGAAGGAGGAAAACAACCGAGAATGTTTTTCCAGTTCCGGACCTGTGTCACACAGATGACCGGAGGGGGAAAGTTCCATGTTCAGCTAGTTAGAGGCATGTACAGGTGAACGAACCGCGTATTCGTATTTGTCTCGTCGTTCTGAGAAACTTTCATGTATAAAGTTTTTCGATCCGAGCTACGGTTAATTTTCTATGATTTTTCAAAGTTTTAAACATATTCTGAAATTACTGCAATTAATTTAACTGGAAGAATAATTATCTATGTGTACCCACTGGCTGTCTAGCCACAGAGGCTGATGTGTAGGGCCAGTTAACTGCCCAATCAGCAGTTGACTGGTCCACGTTTGACTAGTCAACGGTCCAGTGGGACCCAACTGTCATATACTGTTTTTTTAACAGATTTTATTTATCCATTATATTAGCTGAGGCCCCACATGCCATAGACTTAAAAGAGGGGGGTTAGTGCATCAATTTGGATTAGGCCCTAAGCTAATCCTCACTTAGCCAGGGCCGGCCCGATCTAGCAGAGGCTCAGCCACCAGGGGCTGCTCGCACGCGCGAAGAGAGGCGCAGCCATGGCCGAGCGGCAGGCGGAGCCGGTGCGGCAGGCACAGCCAGGCGCGGCCATGGCGGCCAGGAGGCGGCTGGGACGGGTGCGCGGCTTGGTAGGAGAGCAGCAGCAGAAGGGGGGTGCGAGGGCGAGGAGCGGCGAGGCGTCTGCACGCCATCCCAGACGGCGGCTGGACGCGGTGAGCGCTGGCGCGGGCCGGCGAGGCGGGGCGGCCGGGAGCCGCGGCGGATGCGGCTGCAGGCGCGCAAGGCACGGCAGCAGCAGTGCCTCAGTAGCAGCAGGTGTGGGCACGGCCGGGCAGCGACTGCAGCGCGGGAACCGGCCGGGATCGAGCGGGCGACCGAGTGGGGCACGGGCGAGCCAAGCGCGGCCAGGGGACGGGGCATGCGAGCGGGGCGGGCTCAGCGGCGTGAGCGCAAGCGCACGGGAGCTGCAGGGCACGACGTGGTACAGCAATGGCAGCAACAGGCGAGACCACGCGCTCGGGAGCGAATGGAGAGGTTCGGGCGCGTCGGTGGTGGCGTCCTACGGTGACGGGAGGGGGAAGAAACTTGAGGAGCTCACCGGGGGAGCACACGAAGGCCCGGTGGTATCTTAGGAGCAGCAGGTTCGGCCGGAGATGGCGACGGAGTGCGGCGGCCCGAGGAGGAAGAAGACGGCAATGAAGCACTGCGGGGCCGTCCCGGCTCGGGTTCTTCGGTGTAGTCGAAGGAGACGACCGTGGAGAGGCTCCTGGACCTGCTAGCCGACGACGAGGAGGCCGGTGGTCCCGGGATCGACAAGGTGGCGTCGATGGAAGCGCTCCTCATCGAACAGAGGAAGAGATCGAGTGAGAGGAAGAGCACGCGAGGGAGAGGGGAAAGTGGGCGCTAGGGTTCGCCAGGGAGCCGACAATGTTCTGATCCACCAGGAGGACCGCGGGATGCCCGACACGACGACGACAACAACCATGGTGGGGGTGGATGCATGCCACGCCATGGCCCCTGTCTCCTCTCTGTACAGAGGAACAAAGGAAGGGGGAAAAGCCCAAGGTGGGCTGGGCGATGTGCACAGTGCACTTAGGCCGACACCACGGTAGATGTTTAGGGCCTTTTCCTTTTTTTTCTTTTCTGTTTTCTTTTTACAGAAGAATTTTGCAGATAAATGAGCTGCCAAATGTATTTTGTAAAATGTGAAACTTGGTCACACAAATATAATGCTTATCCAACACTGCCACAAAAAGTTTGGGGCCATCAGGAGTTGCCCAAGCATTTTTAGAAAATGAGAAGGACATCTTAAATAATGATGGACCGGATAATAGATTCCCAGGGGCAATTTGGGAGTTCCAAAAATGTTGGTTTCAACATGACAATTATCTAGGGATTATTTACCATAGGATGAACTATTTTATTTGCATGACAAAAGAATCAAATATTTGACATGCAATTTAAATTTGAATTTGAAGCAGATTTTGGACAAGTGACATTTTGGCATGATGATCATGATGACATGACCTTCATTAGGGGGAGATTACTGTGGTGCGATGCTGGGGATGTTACAAATCTCCTCCACTACAAGAAATCTCGTCCCGTGATTTAAGTGGGGAAGTAAAGAGTAACTTCGGGTGAACTGACCCTTATAGGGTTAATTGTCTGGTGAACAATTCAGAGAAAGTGACAGAAGTCTCTCTCGAGTTGAAACTTAAGAAAACATCGAGAGCAAAATATGAAGGTACAATAAGAAGTTTCAAGCGAATGGAGAAATGATCGATACCTGAATAGAGTGTGAGAAGGGGTTCAGAGCATCGGAAATAGATCATCTCTCGGAGGGTGGCTCGTGATAACACACAAAGCGAAGAGCATAAGGTACTTCGGAATCAAGGATATACATGAGAGTCAGGTTCCGATCCTGTAGAATTGTGGGTTATAAGCCCACCATGTGGGTTAAAAGTAGAAAGAGCGGTGACATGTTACATGGTTATGATAGCAAGGGATGTCAAAGTGTAGCCTGTCAGTTATGTCGGCAACAATGTCAGTACCAAGGGCGAGGGGCAAAGAGAACCATTTTCCTGCTCGTTGAACGAGGCGGACCAATCGGCAAGGTTCCCGTCCATCGGTGGCTACCGGAATTTCATCAACAATAGTGACAGGGTCTTACTGTCCGAGTGATACAACGAGGTGTCTACATAAGCAGGGAAATAATACTGCTTATATAATATAGATCAAAATAAGGTTTAAACAAACCAATGGAATGGAAGAATGTAATTGTCAGATTAAACAGAACAATGGAAAGGAAAATGTGTTTAAACACAATTATCAGTAGTATATCCTTCCCAAGGACAAGCAGAGGATGATATCCATGACAGGATAGTAAGTAGATAACCAATTAGGTAAAGGGTGAGGGAATTCATGATGTTACACGTACAACGGTGTTTGGATAAATGAACAAGAAGCATTTAGCATTATGCTTCCAATGTTCTTGTTGACGTTTGAGTACCACAATCATGCTTTGGGATAGCATTGACATGGTCATCAGGTAAAGGTCGGACCTTTTCACAATGGATCCATCGGGAATTTCTAGAACATATCATGTTATTTTATCAGGGAAAAGATGAGGATGTGGCCGATGGGTTTAGTGGCAATCCATCGACATGTCAAAAAGGACGTATCCCCAAAATTAATATGATCAAGTTTGTGTTGGGGGGAAGACAAGAATGTTGTTAATGCTGACACAAATCATCAAGAGGCAAGGATGGTATTACTAGCCATGAATTCAATTGACATCTCTGAAGAAGCCAAAGTGTTGACGGTGATCAAGACAAATTTTGTCGAGAGACTCTATGAAGATGTCATCGAGCAGAAAAGGAAGGATGAAGTGAAAGGCTATGAGAACCCCGGATTCGACACAAGCTCAAAGTCAAGCTTGTTGTTCGAGGTGAAATGATAAGATGAGGAAGATCAATGTAAGCTTAGCTCATCGTCGGAAGTTGCTCCGGGCATAAGGACCAGGTAGCACAGTTAAAAAGTTGACATGATAAAAATATAGCCGATCAGGCTAGGAATGATGTGATGGGGTATAATGCTTCTTAGTATCAAGTACTAGGTGTAATGCCAGATGGTAAATCGGAGTAGAGGTTGGATGGGGGAAATGATTTGCAGAGGATAAGTAATTTTAACTTACCCAGTAAATGGGATCAAGGAGGAAATATGGTCGGGACCATAACTACAAGGGATCCAATTCACGATACCGGAATAATTATTCAAATGATTAAATATCCTTGCAAGAAGCTTTCATGATAAGTCCCACATCGTGTCCGTGGGCATGAACACAAGGTTCAGGGTCGACTCCCACTTCTACAATGCATAACCTTTCATTTTACTTCTCGCTCTTAATGAAGCTGTAGTATTGAAATTTTATCTGACGAAAGCCAGTAGAGTATAACCCGCATAACTTTTGAGTTCACACAGATTAGGGAAGGCATAGGTTCAACCCATTGGGGCATCTTAGGAACATATATCATAAATTTCAAGAATAAATAACACAAGCTCGGTAGTAGAGCATGCTTGAGAAAGCGGAGGATACAATTTACCAAAAGCATTATGTATCTGAGGAAAAGCTCACAAGCTTATTGAATATGAAGGATGTTGTCGGATAAAATCCGAAAAAGGGGGCTGGTGGTCCACAAGGGATCTGATGTGAGCATCAATATTCAACCAGAGGAAGAAGGAATGCAAGGAGATCAGATTATAGGAACAATTGACTAACTCAAAGCTCAATTGCAAAGAAATTATGAATTCCAAGACAAGGGATCAGAAGCAATGCTCTGATTAGGAATGGATAGGTAGAATAGCCTTAGGGGTACAATCGATGGCGATTTGATTGATCGAGATTCAGCACATGTTAAAATGACGTCTTAGCCGGAAGGATGAATTCTAGGACCTGATCGAGGATTGCGAGCATTCGCAACATATTGTATCAATAGTCTCAAAATGATAATGACAAAGGCTGACAATAAGATTACTAGACTTATGGTACTAACCATAATGCAAGCAAGCAAGAAATTCAAGAACAATAGGTTGTTGAGGATTTTCACAAGAACGAATGGTATTACAAAGGCTTTTGTGAAGTACATGAATCAACTTAGGATGAGCGGATACTCGATAGGTGCACAAGGTTATCCATAGGGGTATTCAGATGACAAGGAACTGCAAGGCAGTAAGCTCAAAGGATTCTCGGAAAAAGGAGAGCAGTTCAGGGCATCTTGTAATAACAAGATCAATGGGATAGAATGTAAGATTGGCAAGTGTGTGTAGTTATCCATAAGGATATTTCGCTGGTAGGGAATTGCAAAGGCAACATGCACGAAGTCGAGAGAACATCGTAGAGTAACTTCGGAATCTTCTGATGCAGCAGGCGATCATCTGAAATAAGGGGGCTCTCCGGGAAGATGTGATCACGAGATCCTAATGTTCGAGTTAGTAAAACCTTTTTAACCCGAATAGAAGAGAGATTAGAGTCCCAGAGTATAGACGAGGAATAAAAGATCCTAATACCACCCAAATGGCGACATGGGCCCATAAGACACACAGCCATGTTAGTAAAAGTTTTTGTAGTGACTAGACTCAACTTCGG
This sequence comes from Triticum urartu, assembly GCF_003073215.2. NCBI lineage: Eukaryota > Viridiplantae > Streptophyta > Magnoliopsida > Poales > Poaceae > Triticum > Triticum urartu. The sequence goes on along the minus strand of NC_053022.1, from coordinate 318,744,286 downwards.
CCAAGGAGTTGGAAAGGGGGATCCTACAGGCAGTCGGCTCTGATACCAACTTGTGACGCCCTCGATTCAATCGTACACTAATCATACACGCAAATGTGTACGATCAAGATCAATGACTCACTGAAAGATATCACAACACAACTCTAGACACAAATTAAAATAATACAAGCTTTATATTATAAGCCAGGGGCCTCGAGGGCTCGAATACATAAGCTCGAAAACACGAGAGTCAGCGAAAGCAACAATATCTAAGTACAGGCATAAGTTAAACAAGTTTGCCTTAAGAAGGCTAGCACAAAAGCAACATTGATCGAAAAGGCAAGGCCTCCTGCCTGGGAGCCTTCTAACTACTCCAAGTCGTCAGCGGCCGTCACGTAGTAGTAGGCATCCTCGGGGTAGCAGTAGTCATCAGTGGTGTCGTCTAGCTCCTGGGGTCCGTCATCTGATCGCAACAATCAGGTATGGGGGAAAAGAGGTAGCAAAGAAACCATGAGTACTCATCCAAACTACTCGCAAGACTTACATTAGATCTAAACTAACTATGCATCTGTATCAAAGGAAATGGGTTGTATCTGTGGACTAAGCTGCAGAATGCCAGAAGAGAAGGGGAAAGCCTAGCCTATCGAAGACCAGCATCTTAAAGCATCTTGCAGCATCAGGAGAGATAAGAGTAGCATAAAATAAAGTAGTAGAGTTATCAACCTCGGCCAGAGATCCTTTCTCGACTCCCTGCGAGAAAGCAATCCCAGAGCCATACTCTTAGGACCCCGATTCTAAGTCACATCGATCTAGCCTATAACACCTCATATCACTTTGCGGCCTCATGCACGGTATCCCTACGGGTGTCGCCTTACCATGGCCCGGGACCGTTTGCGCCTTTTGGCTCACGTATATGATAGTGTCGCTAGCATTCATATGACAGAGAACCCGGGCCGACATGACTAGTCGTGAACCCACAGTGGCACTAACTTACGGGGACAGGCATACATGAATCAACATCGAGCATGTCGGTCAGCAGTCTGCGAATCCGGGCTGTAGCACTGGGCTAACAGGACTCCGGGAACCCGGGCTGTAGCAGGCTAGGCAGGACTCCGGATGTCACCACGTGACATTTCCCCGAAGGGACAGACACCGGAACAAAGTGAATCACATGCCGGCCAGTCAAGTGCTCTGGAGCAGTAGTGCTGGGCTAGCAGGACTCCAGTGAACCGGGCTGTAGCGGACTACTATGGCATGGAAGCACAAGACTACATTTCCCCATAAGAGAGGCTACCAAGGATAAACAACTAGGTTGTCGGATCCCACACATACCAAGCATTTCAATCATACACACAATATGCTCGATATGTGTAAACATAACATGGCATCACAACAAAACTCTATGACTCAAAGTATTTATTCATTAGGCTCCGAGGAGCGAGATATTACAAACATGGGTCTCATGACCCAACATTCAGAGCATACAAGTCAAAGCACATGCGGAAGCTTAACTTGTCTGAGTACAGACAACTAAAAATGAAGCGGGCTGAGGAGCCTGACTATCTACAAGACCCTCCCAAGGGTACAAGATCGTAGCTGAGGTAACAAGCTAAACGTCGAAGTCCAAGCGGAACTACCAGTGAGACTGACGTCTCTCTGCAAAACATAAATTAAGCAAACATGAGTACAAATGTACCCAGCAAGACTTACATCAGAACTAGCTACATATGCATCATTATCAATGAAGGGGTGGTGGGGTTTGACTGCAGCAAGCCAGCTTTGACTCAGTGGCTAACCTGAACTATGACTGCAAGTAACTCTTTTGAGGTGGCGCACACGAGTCCACAAATTCACCATACCAATACACCACTATGGATCCGCTCCCGTCTCCCTACGAGAACGCCATCCATAGCACTCACACTTATCTTGCGCATTTTAGAGTATCCACTTTTACTTGTCTATGAACTATGCAAGGGGTCCAAGTTTCCATATCTGAGGAATCCGGCTATTCGAATAGATAATGATAACCCTACAGGGGTGTACTTCTTCACACACGCTCTCGCCACTTACCACCATGTACACGTCGTGTATCTCGGCAACCTTCAAGCGGAAGCCTGGTGAGGGAGTCGGCCACGACCTGACTAACCACACAAGTCTCTAGTCCAGGTTTACCGCCTATTCGGGTTCCATCCGCAAGGAGATCCGGCCAGGGTGTTGCTCATGGCCCCAAATGATGTGTACAGGATTCCCAAGCCCACCATCCGGGTGCCACTTGGTACACCGGGCCACTGTGCCTAGTCTGTCCCAAGACCACCTGTACCGGGTGCCACTTGGTAGACTACTAACACTACCTACAAACACCAGAAACTAGTTGCAACTCCTGGACAGAGATCAGGTTGATTAATAAGTAGAGAGAGCTTGGAGCGCCCGGAGCCCAATGTGTGGTAGTAATTGTTCATGGATCAGAAACACAGAACTCAGTTCCTGAGGACGGCTGCAATGAGACAACCCACCATGTACTCCTACATGGCCTCTCACCGCTACCTTTACCAAATCGTGTTCACACACTTAGCTCTCAACAGTAGGACATGTTCACCACATTCCAATTCATCCCCGATGAATTAGACCTGACTCAACTCTAAGCAGTAGCAGGCATGACAAACAAACATGAATGAGTAGGCACATCAGGGCTCAAACAACTCCTACTCATGCTAGTGGGTTTCATCTATTTACTGTGCCAATGACAGGTCATGCAGAGGAAAGGGGTTCACCTACCGCAGCATGTAAGAGTTGAAATGTTGTTGTCTTAATGCCGTAAAAGAGAGCAGGAGTGAGAGAGTAGGATTGTATCGGAATGAACAAGGGGGTTTTGCTTGCCTGGCACTTCTGAAGATATTATAGCTCTTCATCGGTGTCATCGAACTCATCGTCGGAAGCACGTCTATCGAGAGGGGACGAATATCGGCAACAGAGAAGCAGAGCACAATCAATGCAATGCACAATATGATGCATGATCATGACATGTCAATATGCTATGTTTTGGCCTAATGCAACTAGCAACACAATTAAGTGTAGTTGGTTTGAACCCAAGGTTCAAATTCAAACTCCACATATGGTTATTTAAATGCCATTCATTTGATTTGTCCTAAACAGTAGCCAAAAGTTGTTCTAACATGCATGAAAATGGTACAGATGAATAGATTGGATTTTTCTGGTCATTTTTCATATATAATTTATTTCATTCTGAGCTACGGTTGATTTAATATGATTTTTAGAAGTTTTGGGTATTTTCTGAAAATAATAAATCATTTCTAATTTACTTCAAAATTCCAGAAAGTATTTACTGCGTCAGCCTGACGTCATGATGATGTCGGCAAGTCAACAGGGCTGGTTCGGGTCAAACCTGACGTGTGGGGGCCACACGTCAGTGTCACAGGGCTGTTTAGCTCGCTAACCGGTGGGCCAGGACAATGGCCACGTCAGCAGGGTCAACTCTGATGGGTGGGTCCCGCTGGGTTAATCTAAACTAAACAGGAATTAAAACCCGGGGTTAATTAGGGCGTGGGGCCCACGTGTCAGTGGGCCAGAGGGTGGTTAGTGGTGTGCTTAGGCAGCTAATGATGTGCCACGTCAGCGAATGACGTTTAGCCGCCGGTGACCAAATCCCGTGGCAGTGGCTCGCCGGCGTTGCTTGGAACGGCGCTACATGGCATCACTTCATGTGTGGTTTGCAGCTACGGCGAGCTGGAAGTGCGGCGTATCCGGTGGTGGCCGTGTGGTGTGCTGGGGGTGTGTGTAACAGCGGCGGCGACGAGCCGGGCGGCCGCCGGAGTTCGGACATCCATGCTTGAGGCGTTACGGGGCACGGAGGGCGCGGCCGATGGGCTCTACGGGTTGATGGGATCACCAGGAACACGCGGAGGCAACGAGCGCAGGTGGAGGAGCTCGCGGGCACGAAGCTCACCATCCATGGCGGCGACCGGAGCTCGGGTAGATGCGGGCGCGGGGCTGCAGTGCGCTAGGGGAGGATCTAATGAGCTAGGTGGCATCCACGGGCCACCAGAAGCACGCTGGTGCCACGAGTTCGAGCGGAGGGGCTCGGGTCAAGAAAGCTAGGCGGCCATGGCGGACGGCGGTGCTCGGGCATGTGGGCGAGGGCACTACGGCACGGGAACAAGCAAAATGAAGGAGGGGAAACGGAGTGGAGCTCACAGCGGGGTCGTTGGAGGTCTCATTGGACTCGGGGAGGCCTCTGCGGCGGCGAATTCGACGACGGCATCCGGTGGCCGAGGCGGCGAGGAAGATGACTGGCGACGCTGGAGGGCCTCCGGGCTTTCTTGGTGCGATGAGGAGGTGCAGCGAGATACGGACGATCTCGGGAGCACGGTTGCGCGTCGTTTTGTCATCGGTGGCCACGCGGGCGAGGCACGGCGGACGGCGGAAGCTCTCGGTGACGCTCAGAGGAGGGGCTAGAGGCGAGAGAGAAAGCAGAGGGTGAGGGTAAAGTGAGAGGAGGGCCTCGCGCATCTCCAGACGTGGATTAGGACGAAGGAGCGGCCTCCAGCGCGAAGCGGGAGGTGGAGGGCTCCGTGGGTGCGCGCGCGTGTTCGCTCCTGCCTACTGGCAAGAGGAAGACGACGAGCGAGGAGGTAAGTGGGCTGGGCCGGCTTCTCTCCTGGGCCAGGTGGGTGGGCTGCTCAGATGAGCTCCTGTTTCCTTTTTGTTTCTGTTGTTTTTTTTTTATTTAATCTTTTGCCACTGTTTTGAATTCAAACAGATTTCAAACAATGCCAAAACATCCTCTGGGTATTTTTATGTTGCTTCATGGACTTTTCCAGAGGCACATAAATTATCGCAGAGCATTTGAAGATATATCCCATATATATTTGAATATATTTTCAAATTCAAATAGAATATTGTCTTAAATTCAGAGACCAAATGATTCCTGAAAAATGTTCCAAAATTTTGGTTTCGTATATAACCCTTGCCAAAATTTCCAAAACTATTTTAGGGCATTTTTGGAATCACTGAATGCAATTTAAAGGGTTCTTGCCCTTCTTTTAAAGTAATTTATGAGGCTTTGAATATTCCTCATTTCAATTTCTTGAATTAAACATGATGCATGCTCACTGATGCAACTATTACACTCAGATATTCTAGGGCTGTGACACATACTATCCATTTCTCATCACAATCCATTTCTCATCACAAGTATCTAGTTCTAGTTGTATCGATCGGGATACAACTCCAAGTGTCCGTTACCATAGGACAGGCTATCGATAGATGTTTTCTTCCCTGCAAGGGTGCACCAACTTACCCACCACGCTTGATTAACTCCGGCCGGACACACTTTCCTAGGTCATGCCCGGCCTCGGCTAAACAATACGCTGCAACCCGACCTAGGCTTAATAGAGAGGTCAGCACGCCAGACTAAACCTATGCCCCTAGGGGTCATGGGCCATCTCCCCGGGAACTCCTGCACGTTGCGTGCGCGGCCGGTGAGCAGACCTAGCTACCTCCTTAAACAAGGCAGGAGCCTACGCAGTCCAACCCGGCGCACGCCGCTCAGTCGTTGGCGTCTATTAAGCTTTGGCTGATGTATACGACACAGAACGCCCATACTATGCCCACGTGATGGTTAGTGCTATCAGGCCAGAGGCCCCTCGGATCAAATATCCAAATCGTAGTGGATTAGGAACACGCGGTAACAAGCAGAGACTCACGAAAGATGTGACCCCGTTGCCCCGTCTCGAGGACTTGCGGCAAGGGCTAGGAATGCCCGGCCACGCCTCGTAATTATCTCGCGGGCGCCCTCCAGGTCAACCCGTCTCCACATCACTCGCAATTAAGCTCGCGCGGGTACCCCTCAGGGCCAACCCTTCTTTAGTAACATGGTTTAGTGTAAAGTCATATTACCATAGTGATTGTGTGTCCAAACATCAAGGGGAAAACCCGAGGAATCACCCCCGGTGGATTCCACTCGATGTAATCATCAAGGTGAACGTAAGAGGAACCACCCCCGAGGTACACACTTGAGGGGTTGCATGACAGAGTCGTATCAGAAGTGGTTAAGACGGAATCACCCTCGATGACCACGACCGAATAGTTACACTACTGGGTTGACATCAGAAGTGCTGTAGAGGTCTCACCCTCGACACTCGATAGTAACCTAGTAGTGTCGAGCAACTAAGGGGAAAGTGATGTGCGGTGCCGGGGCCTGGTCTTCGATCCCGTTGATCGGGTCTTCAATGATGAAGCAGGGGCAACAAGGACAAGGTGGGGGTCACAGATGGATCACTAACGAACCTATACTAAGCAGTTTAGGATAAGTAGGTAGGTAACAATAACCAGGTTACAAAAGCAGGCTATGCATCAGAGTAGGATCATACAGAAAGCAGTAGCAGTTCTAATGCTAGCATGAGAGGGAAACAAATGGGCGATATCGGAATGCTCAAGGAGGGTTTGCTTTCCTGGAAGCTCTTTTGAAAAGGAAGAAGTGTCAGCGTCGACGTAGTCGATCACAGGAGTGGCATCGGTCTCGAGGTCTACCAGAGAGAAGAGGGGGAAGAAATAATAAATATAAAGCAAACATAGCATCACAAAGCATAACATGGCAATATGCTATGCTGGGGTGTGACCTAACGTATGGCTACACGATAAAGGTGAAGGGGGAAAACAACCGAGAATGTTTTTCCGGTTCCGGACCTGTGTCAAGCAGATGACTGGAGGGGGAAAGTTCCATGTTCATCTAATTAGAGGCATGTGACAGGTGAACGAACCGCGGATTCGGATTCGTCTCGTCGTTCTGAGCAACTTTCATGTATAAAGTTTTTCGATCCGAGCTACGGTTAATTTTCTATGATTTCTCAAAGTTTTAAACATATTCTGGAATTACTGGAATTAATTTAACTAAAAAAATAATTATCTGTGTGTACCCAGTGGCTGTCTAGCCACAGAGGCTGATGTGTAGGGCTAGTCAACTGCCCAGTCAGCAGTTGACTGGTCCACGTTTGACTAGTCAACGGTCCAGTGGGACCCAGCTGTCATATATTGTTTTTTTAACAGGTTTTATTTATCCATTAAATTAGCTGAGGCCCCACATGCCATAGACTTAAAAGAGGGGGGGTTAGTGCATCAATTTGGATTAGGCCCTAAGCTAATCCTCACTTAGCCAGGGCCGGCCCGATCTGGCAGAGGCTCAGCCACCAGGGGCTGCTCGCACGCGCGAAGAGAGGCGCAGCCATGGCCGAGCGGCAGGCGGAGCCGGTGCGGCAGGCACAGCCAGGCGCAGCCATGGCGGCCAGGAGGCGGCTGGGACGGGTGCGCGGCTTGGTAGGAGAGCAGCAGCAGAAGGGGGGTGCGAGGACGACGAGGAGCGGCGAGGCGTCTGCACGCATCCCAGACGGCGCTGGACGCGGTGAGCGCTGGCGCGGGCCGGCGAGGCGGGGCGGCCGGGAGCCGCGGCGGATGCGGCTGCAGGCGCGCAAGGCACGGCAGCAGCAGTGCCTCAGTAGCAGCAGGTGTGGGCACGGCCGGGCAGCGACTGCAGCGCTGGAACCGGCCGGGATCGAGCGGGCGACCGAGTGGGGCACGGGCGAGCCAAGCGCGGCCAGGGGACGGGGCATGCGAGCGGGGCGGGCTCAGCGGCGTGAGCGCAAGCGCACGGGAGCTGCAGGGCACGACGTGGTACAGCAATGGCAGCAACAGGCGAGACCACGCGCTCGGGAGCGAATGGAGAGGTTCGGGCGCGTCGGTGGTGGCGTCCTACGGTGACGGGAGGGGAAGAAACTTGAGGGGGAGCTCATCGGGGGAGCACACGAAGGCCCGGTGGTATCTTAGGAGCAGCAGGTTCGGCCGGAGATGGCGACGGAGTGCGGCGGCCCGAGGAGGAAGAAGACGGCGATGTAGCACTGCGGGGCCGTCCCGGCTCGGGTTCTTCGGTGTAGTCTAAGGAGACGACCGCGGAGAGGCTCCTGGACCTGCTAGCCGACGACGAGGAGGCCGGTGGTCGCAGGATCGACAAGGTGGCGTCGATGGAAGCGCTCCTCATCGAACAAAGGAAGAGATCGAGTGAGAGGAAGAGCACGCGAGGGGGATGGGAAAGTGGGCGCTAGGGTTCGCCACGGAGCCAACGACGTTCTTATCCACCAGGAGGACCGCGGGATGCCCGACACGACAACGGCAGCAGCCATGGTGGGGGTGGATGCATGCCACGCCATGGCCCCTGTCTCCTCTCTGTATAGAGGAACAGAGGAAGGGGAAAAAGCCCGTGGTGGGCTGGGCGATGTGCACTGTGCACTTAGGCCCAGACCACGGTAGATGTTTAGGGCCTTTTTCCTTTTTTTTCTTTTCTGTTTTCTTTTAGAAGAATTTTGCAGATAAATGAGCTGCCAAATGTATTTTGTAAAATGTGAAACTTGGTCACACAGATATAATGCCTTATCCAGCACTGCCACAAAAAGTTTGGGGCCATGTGGAGTTGCCCAAGCATTTTTAGAAAATGAGAAGGACATCTTAAATAATGATGGACCAGATAATAAATTCCCAGGGGCAATTTGGGAGTTCCAAAAATGTTGGTTTCAACATGACAATTATCTAGGGATTATTTACCATAGGATGAATTATTTTATTTGCATGACAGAAGAAGCAAATATTTGACATGCAATTTAAATTTGAATTTGAAGCAGATTTTGGACAAGTGGCATTTTGGCATAATGATCATGATGACATGACCTTCATTAGGGGGAGATTACTGTGGTGTGATGCTGGGGATGTTACAGTTTCCTCGCCCCAATATGAACCAGCAGCCAGCCCAGGTGACGCTGCAAGATTTCATGCACCTCAACCCAACTGTGTACTGTAGCTCAACTCAGCCTCTGGATGCTGATGACTGGCGTGACATCACCTATGAGATGGAGTATGCTGATGTAGCCCCTGCCAGCTATATCACCTTTGCTTCATTCTTCCTAAAAGGACCCACAGCTCAATGGTGGGACAGCCACAGGCGTACTCTACCGGTTGGAACAATCATCACCTGGCCAGACTTTCAAGCTTCTTTCCGTGCCCACTTCATTCCCCAGGGAGTCATGGACCGGAAGAAGCGTGAGTTCCACAACCTCATCCAAGGCAAAAATACTATGGAAGCTTATCAGCGGGAGTTTCTGGACTTGTCCCGCTATGCTGAAGAAGACATTGCAACTGATGCACGCAGACAGGAGAAGTTATGTGATGGCCTTCAAGCTGACATCAAGCTCGCACTACTAGTGCATGACTTTGCCGACTTCGCCACCTTGGTGAATAAGGCCATCAATGTCGAGACTGGTCTGTAGGAACACCAGAGCTCTCACAGGCGCAACCGTGACACGGGCTCATCTTCGGGCCCTTCCTCGCATAAGCGTAGGATATGGATTCCCAACAACATGTACCAGCCATCTGCACCTACTCCAAGGCAGTCCTATGCTGCACCTTGTCTGCCTCCTCCACCACCTAGGCAGCCAAGGCTTCCAGATCCACCACCCCTGGCTCCTGTACCCACTCCCAACAATGGTCTGTCCTACAAGTGTGGTCAACCAGGTCACCGTGCCAGGGACTGCTACCAGAATCAGAATCAACTGGCCCTTCCCGCAGCTGGCCGTGGACGCAACCATCCCCGCAACACCAACGCCAAGTCTTATGGCCGTGTTCATGCCAACGACGTTGATCTCAATGAAGCTCAAGACCAGCCTTCTACTGTGATGCGTACACTCCTTGTTAATTCAGTGCCTGCATCTATTTTATCCGATTCAGGAGCATCGCATTCATTCATGTCAAAAGATTTTGCATACAAGCACGATGTTAAATGTGAGGAGATGAACACTTCGGTAGTGGTAAAAAACCCCGTGGGCAATGTCAAACCTCCATGGTTGGCATCGACGTCCCTGTGGAAATCGAAGGGCTAGAATTCTATGCATCTCCCATTATCTTGAAGTCGTCTAACATCGACCTCATTTTGGGGATGGATTGGTTGAAAGCGCATACTGCTTCTATAGTTTGCACCACTAAGACCGTCCATCTGCTACACCTTTCTGAGGAAGTAGTTACTTACCAGGCTCATCTGGTGCAAAATGCCGAGGCACGGCTTTATGCCTTGAATGCAATGAACGCTGCACCACTCGAGGGCATTGAAAACACCCGTCGTTCGTGAATTCCAAGATGTCTTTCTCGAAGAACTTTCAGGGATTCCCCTGCTAGAGCTGTCAAATTCACCATCGACTTGAAGCCAGACACCACTCCTATAGCCAAACGGCCCTACAAGATGTCGCCGCATGAACTCATTGAGCTTAAGGAGGAAATCGACAAATCTCTTTGCAAAGGTTTCATTCGCCCTAGTTGCTCTCCTTGGGGAGCACCTTCTCTCTTTGTTAAGAAGAAGGATGGGACAAACCAATTGGTCCAAGATTATCGTCCTATTAACCAAGCCACCATTCAGAACAAATATCCCCTCCCTCGGATCAATGATTTGTATGATAACTAGCTGGTTCATCAGTGTTCTCCAAACTCGACTTGAGGTTGGGTTGCCACCAGATCCGTGTTCGTGAAGAGGATATCCCAAAGACCGCCTTCGTGACTCGATATGGATCATACGAGTACACTGTCATGTCATTCGGCTTAACGAATGCTCCAGCCTCCTTCTCTCGTCTGATGAACTATATATTCATGGATTACCTCGACAAGTTCGTCGTGGTTTATCTGGATGATATCCATGTACTTTTGAAGAACAAAGAAGAACATGTTGAACATCTTCATCTTGTGCTGGAAAAGCTTCGAGAGCATCAACTCTACGCTAAGTATTCAAAATGTGAATTCTGGCTTCCCGAAGTAACCTATCTTGGGCATGTCATCTCCAAGGATGGTATTGCCGTCAACCCTGAACGAGTCCAGGCTATTCTCGATTGGACTCCTCCGAAGAATGTCAAGCAAGTCAGAAGTTTTCTCGGTCTCGCTAGCTATTGCCGTCGATTTGTCGAGAACTTCTCCAAGATCGCCAGACCCCTGACTAACTTGTTGCATAAGGGCGTCAAGTTTCAATGGACGGACAAATGTCAGGAAAGTTTCCAGGCACTCAAGAACAAGTGGACTTCCGAGCAGTGCTTGCTCCACCTGATACTGAGAAGGATTTTTTCATTTACTGCGACACTTCCCGTCAAGGATTAGGCTGTGTCCTAATGCAAGAGCGTAGAGTGATTGCTTATGCCTCTCGTCAACTGTGCCATCACGAACAAAACTACCCAGTTCATGACCTCGAGCTTGCTGATGTCATTCATGCACTGAAGCAGTGGCGACATTACCTTCTCGGTAATCGTTGCGAGATCTTCACCGACCACCAAAGTCTGAAGTATCTTTTTACTCAGCCAGACCTGAACCTCCGTCAACAGAGATGGATGGAGACTGTTGCAGACTTTGACTTGGGTATTTCCTATACCACTACTGCAGGATGCTGCTAATGCGACACTACGATCAAAGACCCTTCGAGAAACTTTGTGCGATGCCATAATCGCAAACAGTGTTGTATGAAAACCGTCAAAAAAGGTGAAAACATTTGCGATGGAGGATGCATCAAACACGATTCAGATTTTAGTTGCGTGTGCGATCCGGGGCATACGGTTCAGTCCAATGAACTATTTGCGATGAGGCGGAACAAAAGAAACGGGCAGCCTGATGAAGGCGTGTGCGATATAGAGCATATGCTTCACTCGCGTGAACTGTTTGTGATTAGGCAACACAAAAGAAACGGGCAGCCAGATGAAGGTGTGTGCGATATACAGAATACGGTTCACTCGAATGAACTGTTTGTGATTAGGCAACACAAAAGAAACTGTCAGCCAGATCAAGGTGTGTGTGATTGAGGGCATACGCTTCAGAAGGATTAACTGTTTGCGATTAGGCAACATTACAGAAACGGGTAAGCCAGATCAAAGTGTTTGTGATTGATGGCATACACTTCACATGGATGAATTGTTTGTGATTAGCCACAACAAACTGAAACAGTTAGATACATCAACGTGTGTGCGCTATACGGGCACACCCATTCTAGTTAAAAGACGTGTGCTGACATTGCCTATTGCGGTGCACCCTATGGTGCAAACGCCACGTACGCGGCCGAGAAGGCGTACATGCCCACGTTACGCTTTCCGGGAATAGTGTTGCACTTATAACCGTCAGTAAATTTTGAGCATGTGTCCCGTCACATTCCAAATTGCAAACATGTTCACACCGATCAAAACCTAAACGGTTTCCCACTTAGGAGCGCATTACTACGCGGTTATAAATACTACTACTCCAAGATGACTGCACATTCCTCCTCAAATCCTCATCCACAAAAAGTCAAAAACAAACAAGTCATTAATCCATCGTTCCCTTGTGTCCGCCATGGCCAGCGTGAGTTCTAGGTCGAGAGATTGCGACCAGGGAGAGGCGAGCCTGGAAGCGGGAGCATGAGAGATGTCCCGCCTCGCCGCGATAGCAGCCAACATGTCCCGCCGCACGGTCGTAGCAGCAGAGAGGTCCCGCCGCGCCGCCGAAGCAGCACGGAGGACCCGCCGCGCTGTCGATGCAGCAGACTGGTCCGGCCGCACCGCGGAAGCAGAAGAGATGTCCTGCCATGCAGCGAATGCAGCAGAGATGTCCTCCCACGCCATGGCAGCCTGGAAAATTGCCTCGCAGGGAGGCGAGGACTCTTACAGGCGGATGTGTGCCCTTGTCCTCGGGCAGATGGATCAGATCTCCAGGTGGGCGATGTTGCAGGATGACCTGCAAGCCTCGTTTGAATAGTCTACCGACGTCATCCGACAACTAAATGAGAGAAATGCAAAGCTTCGAGCCGAGCGCGACCAGCTTAGGGCGAAGATCGTTGGAAGTGCGGAGCAGCAGGAGCAGACCACTGCCTTGTTGAAGAGGACCAGCGTCATCGTTGAGAAACTTATGGACGAGAATGCCATGTTGCGCATCGAGCGCGGAAGGCTGGTGGAGGAATCCGTGGATGCTCTCAACAGCATCTTGAGGACAAGAAAGAGCTCGTCGTCGCCCGCCGTGGAGATTAGTTCCTGCTGTGGCTTCCTTCTTCTTTTTCCCTTGTGTATATCGGGCGTTGCCGCATGTGACTTTTTTAATTATGTTTATAAATATGTAAGACAATTATTATCCAATGTCATCATCCTTATATTCATCATGCTTGCTATAAGTCGCGGTTGATGCTATATAGGTCCGTCGGATCTTATATCAAGATCCGTGCAAAACTTTCTTTTCAGATTTTCATTTTTCTCTCTTAAATCTTAGTCTAGTGAGACATATAGCCACGCCGTAGAACAGGTGCTCAGACGCCATTAATGGAGACAATGGGAGGGAGGTGCATGGTGGGTAGCGGTCAAAAGGGATCTCCTCCCGATGAGCACGCGTAGGGGTCTGATCGCACACCTCCCGTACTCAAATAGCTACCCCGCACGACACCTCCTAGCCAATAAAAAAGAGGACGCGTGGACGCACGTAATTGGTAGGTCGAACGCCCACGGTTTCAATAATACTTGTGTTTCCGATTTGTAACGTGACAGCACTTGTTCCAAAATGACTCTATTGATTGTTAATGTGTGCACCTTCGCAAATCAAACAGAAAAATTACCACAGCATGTTGGTGCCATGTCATGAGACCATGCCAGTTTCATGATTTTCATGCGTATTTTGGAATTACAGGAATTAAAAAACCAAGTTTCTCAATCTTTCCGGTCGAGCCACGACGCCCAAATGTTTGAATTTCACTCCCATCTCTTGCATGGGACATAGAAATTCACCCAAGGACACACATGTGATTTTTCAAACAACTTTCATGCACTGGAGCATGTGCTTGTAGTTAAATTTGAATTATGCATATTAAATGCCCAGAAACTCAATTAATATATAAAAAAGGCCAAACGAACCCGGAATACTTCCAAAATTTAGCATGGTACTTCTATTTGGTCTAATCTGGCTGTGTAAAAAAATAAGGCGGGAAAAGGCAGTGTACGTATGTCGTTTCGCACACGGAGGTGACATGTTCCCTCTCGGAACCACGAACCTTCTTGAGGGAAGCTCCGGTTTGCAAGAATCTTAACCAAAGCCTGTCCCAATTCGGCCAAAAATATCACTGCAGCATGTTGGTGCCATGTGATGACACCATGCCATGTTTCATGATTTTCAGGCGTGTTTTCGAATTACAGGAATTAAAAAACCAAGTTTCACAATCTTTCCAGCCGAGCCACGATGCCCAGATGTTTGAATTTCACTCCCACTCTTGCATGGGACCTAGAAATTCACCCAATGACACACATGTGATTTTTCAAACAATTTTGGTGCACTGGAGCATGTGCTTCTAGTTCAAATTTGAATTATGCACATTAAATGCCCAGAAACTCAATTAATGTATAAAAAAGGTGAAACGAGCTCGGAATAATTCCAAAATTTAGCACGGTACTTATATTTGGTCTAATCTGGCTGTGTAAAAAATTAAGGCGGGAGAAGCCAGTGTGCGTATGTCATTTCGCACACGAAGGTGACACGTTCTCTCTCAGAATCACGAACCTTCTTGAGGGAAGCTCCGGTTTGCAAGAAGCTTACACCAAAGCTTGTCCCAATTCGGCCAAAAAAATTACCGCAGCATGTTCGTGCCATGTCATGAAACCATGCCAAGTTTCATGATTTTCAGGTGTGTTTTGGAATTACAGGAATTAAAAAACCAAGTTTCTCAATCTTTCCGGCCGAGCCATGACACCCGGATGTTTGAATTTCACTCTAATCTCTTGCATGGGACCTAGAAATTCACCCAAGGACACACATATGATTTTTCAAACAACTTTGTTGCACTGGAGCCTATGCTTGTAGTTCAAATTTGAATTATGTGAATAAATGCCCAGAAACTCAATAAATGTATAAAAAAGGCGAAACGAGCCCGGAATAATTCCAAAATTTAGCACGGTACTTCTATTTGGTCTAATCTGGATGTGCAAAAAAAATAAGGTAGGAGAAGGCAGTGTAGGTATGTCGTTTCGCACGCGGAGGTGACACGTTCCCTCTCGGAACCACGAGCCTTCTTAAGGGAAGTTCCGGTTTGCAAGAAGTTTACACCAAAGCTTGTCCCAATTCGGTCAAAAAATTACCGCATCATGTTCGTGCCATGTCATGACACCATGCCAAGTTTCATGATTTTCAGGCGTGTTTTGGAATTGCAGGAATTGAAAAACCAAGTTTATCAATCTTTCCGGCCGAGCCACGACGCCCAGATGTTTGAATTTCACTCCCATCTTTTGCATGGGACCTAGAAATTCACCCCAAGGACACACATGTGATTTTTCAAACAACTATGGTGCACTGGACCACGTGCTTGTAGTTCAAATTTGAATTATGCACATTAAATGCCCAGAAACTCAATTAATGTATAAAAAGGTCAAACGAACACGGAATAATTCCAAAATTTAGCATGATACTTCTATTTGGCCTAATCTGTCTGTGTAAAAAAATTAAGGTGGGAGAAGGCAGTGTACGTATGTCGTTTCGCACACGGAGGTGACATGTTCCCTCTAGGAACCAGGAGCCTTCTTGAGGGAAGCTCCAGTTTGCAAGAAGCTTACACCAAAGCTTGTCCCAATTCGGCCAAAAAAAAGTACTACAGCATGTTGGTGCCATGTCATGACACCATGCCAAGTTTCATAATTTTCAGCCGTGTTTTGGATTTACAGGAATTAAAAAACCAAGTTTCTCAATCATTCCAGCTGAGCCACGACACCCAGATGTTTGAATTTTGTTCCCATTTCTTGCATGGGACCTATAGATTCACCCAAAGACACACATGTGATTTTTCAGCAAACTTTGGTGTATTGGAGCATGTGCTTGTAGTTCAAATTTGAATTATGCACATTAAATGCCCAGAAACTCAATTGATGCATAAAAATGCCAAACACCCGGAATAATTTCAAATTTAAACACGACACTCATGTACTAGTTGCATGTTCACTGTACGTAAATGTTCTAGCAATTCAAACACCATACTTTCCCTCCGTAACACCATTTTGTCTTTCAAAACATAATGAAAAAATCAGGTGTACAGCAAACAGTTTACTAGAAAGAATCGTGTGGGATGCGATATAAAATATCTTGGCACACCATCTTGTCTGGCTTACGCAGGAAGCTTCGTCGTCTACAGTCCACCGCCTCCGCTTGAACCACACTTGCGCACCAGTTTCTCGCGGCACCGAGTGAATCTTTTTTGCCACCGCGGAAATATCTATCTCCCCACCGAGTGAATCTTTTTTGCCACCGCGGAAATATCTATCTCCCCGCCCCCTCCCTCCTACCAAAATCCACTTTTCACTGTTCCTCCTTGCTTTCCAAGTTCAAAGCTTCACTGCTGCTTACTCGCAGCTCAGCCTCCTCGCCGGTGACTATTCTTCTTGCAGCGCCGCCTCCTCGCCGGCTACCCTTCTTCTTGCAGTGCCGCCTCCTCGCCGACGACCCTTCTTCTTGCTGAGTCGCCTCCTCGCCGGCGATCCTTATTCTTGTTGCACGGCCTCCTCGCCGCCGACCCTTCTTCTTGCTGCGCGGCCTCGTCAATATGGTCAGGTAAACCACACCCCACCCACACCATCCTCCTCCTTTCCCGTCCCACATGCCCCGACTGACGGAGCTACCTTCCACCGAAATCACTGCCCCCCTCCTCCAATTAAGCGCCGCCCACAACCATTTTACACACAGTATAATGTGGAGCTGAGTACCATGCGTCCGCATGCGCAAACGAGGTCGCTATGGCTGACATGCGTGTCGACCGCCAGATCTTGGAGGAGCACCTCGTCTTCAAGGCCACCGTCGACACCGCTGCGCGGTTGTCTACTTTGAAATACAGTTCGTGATGTTTTCTCGAGGCCACCGCTAGTGCCTTCTAGTGATTTGTCCTATGTAATGTTAATATACAATCTGATGTTCAGTTAACAGTTTGGTCCTCTGAAATGTAATGTTCAGTTAACACTTTGGTCCAACAATTGCTACATTTCGTAGTACTGTTCTCAAGCATTCTTTGTTTTGTTAACTGTCTTATCTTCTAGTACATGTTTCTATTCTGCAATGTCGTTCTCATTTAACTATTTTTGTTCATTTGGTCTGATGTCCATTTAACTGTTTGGTTCAGTTCTGCAATTTGATTTTCATTTGCTGTGGGTACAATTTTGTATTGTTATGCATGTGACACAAATCAAATTTGGTTGTACTCAATACATATTCTACTGATAGTATGGCAACTCTCAGTTAACCCGATCAAGATCTTCCTTATGTGTGTTGCAGGGAAACAATGGGAGACACTACGGTTTACCATCGAGGTTTGTTCAAGCAAGGTCCTTTGGCTAATAGCACATTATTGTGCAGTTGCAGGAATCATTATAATATTTAGGTTTCTTACAATTTGGTGTTGCACATGTAGGTCCTGCTGTCAGAGGCTTAGACCCACTGTTCGACCCATTTTGCATATGGGGATATGAGATGTCCATGAATATCAGTCAAGTCAAGAAACTCGGAAAGATTGTGAGGATGAAGAAACTTGCGACGAATAACAGCAAGATCTTTGTTTGCACAATGAAGAAGACATCAGTCAACTATAGGATGGTACCAACTCTTTTACCTTGTTTTTACCCCTTGTGTCATTTCAAAATTTACAACAGTGATTTATGCATAGCTTTGTTTTCAGTACTTTTCAAAGTAGTTCACCGATGATTACCTCTCAAACCACCTGCATGGTCAAGAGGCGAGGAATGTATTCATTCAACACCCATGATACAATATTGAAGTCTTGCTGAAGAGGATGAAGGTTGGGCAGGCAATTATCCATAGCCACTGGCCTAATGTTACAAGGACATTCAACATCACTGAAGGCTCAATATTTGCCTTCCGCTTCTGCAGTTTCCAACATGAGATTCATCTGTCTATTTACCGTGTATGATGCTACTTTCCAAAGGTTTTTGATGCGGCATGTGAAACTTGGTGATGTTGTGTAATGGCATAACTGAGTGCCGAAGCTATCTGATGTAATTCGATTATAAAATCTTGGTTGCTTTTATACGGATATGAAATATCTGGCGTGTTTTATAAGAAATATCAGTTTGATTAGTACATGGATTATCAATAATAGGCTAATTACCCTGCTTATTGGGGTTTTCTATTGCAAACGGTTACTCAGACAACACCGTGGGCGATGAACTCAAACAACCCGCACGATTTCTAGAAAGTAGGCGTGTTCGATCAACTAACAATCACACACGGCTTCCGGCAGTGAACTTTTTGCGTTAGGCCACCTTGCACACACGTTTCCACACAAAGAACTGTGTGGGATATACATACCTATGGAAGTGATTTTCTGGGATTCACCGTGTGGGATGTACATACCTACGAAAATTATTTCTGGGATTCACCGTGTGGGATGAACATACCTACGGAAATGATTTCTGAGATTCACCGTGTGGGATGTACATACCTACGGAAATGATTTCTGGGATTCACCGTGTGGGATGTACATACCTACGGAAATGATTTGGTTTCCATGCCTCGGCCGATCACACACGGCCCCAGCCCGGGTCCCACGAGGGCCTATCCCCGACGATTTCTGGGTCGTGTGGGAAGGACCCCCCTATCGCCCACACTCACTTGGCGACGGTTCCAAATGTCGTCGCAGAAAGGGGTTTTAAACCGTTTGTTTAGGACGTCGTTGTACCAGTGTACACCAGGCAAGGCTAATGTGATGGCTGATGCCTTGAGCCGCAAGTCTTACCGCAACCACCTCCAGGTTCGAAAAGTTCAGCCCTCGCTTGTCGAAGAATTTAGAAAGTTGAACCTTCATATTGTCCCTCCTGGTGCACTCTCTCCCCCTCCCCCAGAGTTCCAAAAGATGAATCTTCGTGTTGTTCCTAAGGGTTCTTTAATTACCCTGACTGTCGAACCAGATCTTGTGGGCGATATCAAGACTATTCAACATTATGACTCTGAAGTCGAGAAGATTAAATGCTATCTCGCAGAAGGAAAGCCCTCATTCTTCACTATTGACGATGATGACGCCTTGTACTTCAAAGGCCGCCTAGTGGCGCCATGTGCGAGGGAAAACCTGGATCTGACTCCAAGGGTTATGAAAGAAGCTCATGATACGCCTCTATCTATCCATCCTGGTAGTACAAAGATGTACCAAGACATCCTTCAGAGACTCTAGTGGTCTAATATGAAGCAAGACATTGCTTGATATGTTGCTGAGTGTGACGTTTGCCGTCGTATCAAAGCAGAGCATCAAAGGCCTGCTAGAACTCTGCAACCTATCTCTATTCCTGAATGGAAATGGGACCATGTTGAAATGGACTTTGTCACTGGATTTCCCAAATCGCAGAAAGGTAATGATGCTATTCTGGTCGTCATTGACCGGCTTTCTAAGGTTGCACATTTTCTGGCGGTCAAAGAAACAATCACTGCTAGTCAGCTTGCAACTCTCTACATGTCCAGAATTGTTTCACTTCACGGTATTCCACTGGTTATCAGTTCAGACCGTGGTAGCTTGTTCACTTCAAGCTTCTGGTCAAGTTTCCAAGAAGCTATGGGAACTCATTTGTCGTTCAGTACTGCGTTTCATCCTCAGTCGCAAGGGCAAGTTGAATGTGCCAACCAAGTTCTCAAAGACATGCTTCGAGCTTGTGTAATTTCCTTCGGCAAGAAATGGGAGGAATCTCTCCCGTATGCTGAGTTCTCTTATAATAATAGCCATCGGGCTAGTCTGAAGATGGCCCCCCTTTGAAGTGTTATATGGACGAAAGTGTCGAACCCCTCTGAACTGGTCAGAAACCGGGGAACGTCCACTCTTCGGTCCGGATATTATCCAACATGCCGAAGAACAAGTCCGCATTATTTGTGAGAATCTCAAGACTGCTCAATCACGTCAGAAAAGTCAGTATGACCGTCATCACAAAGACATGGTCTATCAACCTGGCGAAAAGGCTTATCTTCGAGTTACACCAATGAAGGGTGCTCACCGCTTCGGGATCAAGAGCAAGCTAGCTCCTCGCTATATCGGTCCCTTTACTATTCTCGAAAGGCGTGAAAAAGTGGCATATCAACTGGAGCTTCCGCCGAACCTTTCTCGGGTTCACGATGTGTTCCACGTCTCACAGCTCCGCCGTTGCTTCAATGACCCAATCCGAGCAGTGGATCATGAAGTGCTCGAATTGCAACAAGACCTCTCCTATAAAGAGCATCCGGTCTGCATTCTCGACCAAGCTGAACGCCGCACACGTCAGAAAGCGATCAAGTTCCTCAAGGTCCAGTGGTCGCATCACTCTGAAGATGAGGCCACTTAGGAGCGCGAGGACCGCCTGCGTGATGAATACCCCGCACTATTTCCTTCTACCTCCTAAATCTCGAAACGAGATTTCTTGTAGTGGAGGAGTTTTGTAATGCCCGGATAATTAAGTTACAGTGAACCTGTGATAATGATGCCACATCACCTCCGTTACTGTCGCTAATCTCGCGTCAGTTCAAAACATTTCGAATTCAAATTTGAATTTTTGTCAAACATAAAAAAATTTCAAATGCTAAAACTAAAATGTTCGGTTAGTGCCAAATATTACATAGGTAATTATTTTGAAGAAAACACTTTTCTAGAAAATGCTAAAATGCTCTAGAATAAATAAAATAGAAAAAGGAAAGAAAAGAAAAATAAAAATAGAAAAAATACAAAATACAAAAAAGGAAAAAAGGGGAAACCCCGCCCCCGGGCCAACCGACCCAATAGGTCGGCCCACCTGGCCCAACCAGCGGGCCCCCTCCACCCCTATCCCACCTCCACCCGAAAACCCTAACCGACACCCCCCACTCGCCCCACTCCTCTCTCCCCCTATTCGATCTGGTTCGGGGCACAAACCGCCCCCGCCGCTCGACGCCCTCACCGGACCGCCACCTCGCCGGACCGCTGCACCGCACCACCGCCGCCCGAGGACCTCACCGGAGCCTGCCGTTCGCTGGTCCTCCCCGCTGAAATGCCTCCCCGTCTCCGCCATCACCGCCGTAGTCCCTGTCCCCCACCACGACCCCCGCTGCTCGTGCCCTACGATCCCCACCGTGAGCCCCCTCTCCTCCTCTCCCATGTCCTCGTGCGCACATACGTGCACGCGCTCATGCGCCGTCGCCCATCGCCTGTGTGCTCGCCTGTGTTGTCCCGTGCCCGCCGATCCCTCACGCGGCCGCAGCCCCTTGCACGACCCCGCGTCTGCCCCGCTGCAACACGTGCGTGCTCGCTACCCGCTTCCGCCATTCATCGCCCGTCGCGGAGACCTCCTGGCCCCGCTTAGTCCTACCGCCCGCCTCCCCTGCGGAGACCTCCTGGCCCCGCTTAGTCCTACCGCCCGCCTCCCCTCGCTATTGCCCGCCTCGCTCGCCGTCGCAAGCCGCGCGACGCGCCGGCTCCGTCCCGCTGCTGCTGCTGCTAACCCTACCATAAGCGCACACGCACAATGCCTCCCCTGAATACCTCTGCCGCTGCTACGCCATCTCAGGCCGCCGCTCGGCCTACCCGCGCCCGCCGTCGCCCGATCGGCCGCACCGCCGCTGCTCCACGCGGTGCTCGCCTGTGCCTCGCCTCACCTTTGCCATGTGTCCGCCTGCGTGTGTGGCGGCGCCACGCGCGCCGGGCCATGCCCTGCTGGACCGGCTGCGCCCCGGCCGTGTTGCCCGCGCCGTCCGGCCGCCGCCCGCCCGCGCCGCACCTGGCCTGCGCCCGCCCCATCGCCCCGAGTTCGCCCCGCTCTGCCGCCCGACGCCCGTTAACCGCCCACCCCGCTAAGGCCTTTGGCCCGATGACAAACGGGGCCCATGCCCAGAAAGTTTTAAAAAAGGAATTAAAATAATTATAATTATAATTATAATTAATTAATTAATTAATTGTGATTAATAAACCTAGTTAATTAACTAACCTAACTAATCTATTAACTAACCTAACTAATTTGTTAATTAAACTAATTAATTTGGTTAATTAGTTAATAGAGTATGACATGCAGGACCCACACGTCAGTTTGACCCTGTCAACGCCCTATTGACTGTTGATGTCATGCTGACGTCATGATGACGTCATCATACACTATTCTGGATAATGTTGATTTAAAATAATTAAATAAATCCTAAAAATGATTTAAAACTTTAGAAATTAATATAAAGTAATCTGTAGCTCGGATGAAAATACTTTGTACATGAAAGTTGCTCAAAACGACGTGACGAATCAGAATACGCAATCTGTTTGTCAGACACACATCCCTAGCATAGCGAACATGGAACTTTCCCCCATCGGTTCATCTGACCGAAAACGCGAAACACCTGGGATACTTTCCCGGATGTTTCCCTCCTTCGTCGGTATCACCTCCTACTATGTTAGGTCACACCAGGCACCGTTACTTGTCATGTCATGCATCGATATGCATCTATTTGCATTGTATTCATTGTTTCTTCCCCCTCTTCTCTCCGGTAGACTACGAGACTGACGCCGCTGTTGGTGCCTCGATCGACTACGTTGTTGACGACCCCTCCTTCTTGCCAGAGCAACCAGGCAAGCCGCCCCCCTTGATCACCAGATATCGCCTACTATTCTCTCTACTGCTTGCATTAGAGTAGTGTAGCATGTGACAGCTTTCGGTTAATCCTATTCTGTTGCATAGCCTGTCCTTGCTACTACTGTTGTTACCTTTACCTGCAATCCTAAATGCTTATAATAGGATGCTAGTATTCCATCAGTGGCCCTACATTCTTGTCCGTCTACCATGCTATACTATCGGGCCGTGATCACTCGGGAGGTGATCACGGGTATATATTTATATACATAATACATGATATATGTGGTGACTAAAGTCGGCTTGGCTCGTAGAGTACCCGCGAGTGATTCACGGATTGGGTCCGAAAGGACGTTTGTCCTGACGGCCCTCTGGGTGGAACTTTGTGGCGGAGCGACAAGGCAGGTTGAGACCACCTAGGAGAGAGGTGGGCCTGGCCCTTATCAGTGTCCGCGGTTACTTCAATTAACATGCTTAACGAGATCTTGGTATTTGATCTGAGTCTGGCCACTGGCCTATACGCATTAACCAACTACGCGGGAGCAGTTATCGGCACTCGCCGTCGTGGTATCAGCTGAAGTCTTCGTGACGTCAGTGATTGAGCGGCGCGCGCCGGATTGGACAGTAAGCCTGCGCTTGTATTAAGGGGGCTCAGTCTGCTTCCGGCCGCGTACGCAACGTGCAGGTGTGCAATGGGCGATGGACCCAGACCCCTGCGTGCATAGGATTTAGACCGGCGTGCTGACCTCTCTGTTCTGCCTAGGTGGGGTTGCGACGTGTTGATCTTCCGAGGCCGGGCATGACCCAGGAAAGTGTGTCCGGCCAAAGGGGATCGAGCATGTTAGGAAATGTGGTGCACCCCTGCAGGGAAGTTTATCTATTCGAATAGCCGTGTCCCTTGGTAAAAGGACGACCCAGAGTTGTACCTTGACTTTATGACAACTAGAACCGGATACTTAAGAAAATACACCCTTCCGAGTGCCAGATACAACCTGGTGATCGCTCTCTCACAGGGCGACGAGGGGAGGATCGCCGGGTAGGATTATGCTATTGGATGATACTTGGTTAACTTACCATCTACTCTCTTCTACTGCTTCACGATGGAGGCTGCCAGAAGCGTGGTCTTCGATAGGACTAGCTATCCCCCTCTTATTCTGGTATTCTACAGTTCAGTCCACGTATACTACCCCTTTCATTGATACCAATGCATATGTAGTGTAGCTCCTTGCTTGTGAGTACTCTGGATGAGTACTCACGGTTGCTTTACTCCCCCTTTTCCCCCTTTCCTTTCTTCCTGGTTGTCGCAACCAGATGAGGGAGCCCAGGAGCCAGACGCCACCGTCGACGACGACTCCTACTACACTGGAGGTGCCTACTACTACGTGCAAGTCGCTGACGACGACCAGGAGTAGTTTAGGAGAATCCCAGGTAGGAGGCCTACGCCTCTTTCGATATGTATCCCAGTTTGTGCTAGCCATCTTATGGCAACTTATTTAACTTATGTCTGTACTCAGATATTGTTGTTTCCGCTGACTCGTTTATGATCGAGCTCTTGTATTCGAGCCCTCGAGGCCCCATGCTTGTAATATGATGCTTGTATGACTTATTTTATTTATAGAGTTGTGTTGTGATATCTTCCTGTGAGTCTCTGATCTTGATCGTACACGTTTGCGTGTATGATTAGTGTACGATTGAATCGGGGGCGTCACACGCGTGGAGGGGCCTGGCGGCCATGAGGGGGAGCGGATGGACACGGCGGCGCTGGCGCCGCTGAGGCAGAGGAGACGGGGAGCGTGCAGAGGAGGTGCTCGCTACCGTCCGTGCGTGTTCGCTTTTGTGTCCTGCGCTGGGTGCATCCTTCATCCATGCGTGTCTGCGGCATGTCCGCTATGCAGACGGATGAACCAAACGGACAAAAAAGGATAAAATCCATGTCCGTTTGGGTCCCTGCGTTGGAGTTGCTCTAAGGAGCAATGTAAATTGATCCTATACAAAAGGAAAGTAGTGGTTGAACCCAGCTCGGTGCAGCCAGGCAAGAAAACATACCAAAAGATCTCAAAAAATTATGAAACTTTGTTGGAAGGATCATCAACAAATGTTATGGGTGCTTATCGAGTTTTATGGTCAAATAACATTCGAGGAGATCTGTATAAAAAGAAAAAATTACAAAATCTTCTCAAACAGTGCATCTACATTTTGACTAGTGATTTTGTCTTTTTTGTAGAGAGCTGCTCGAATGTTATTTGACCACTAAACTTTGCACGTGCCCATAAGATTTTTTGATGATCATTCCCACAAAGTTTCATAATTTTTTGAAATATTTTGCTATGTTTTTTGTGTGATTGCACCGTGGGTGCAACGAGATGTGGTGTAGAAAAACCACTCTCCTATACAAATACAGATTGGTCATACATTCTAACAAACATGATGGTAATTTTGAGAAAGCACTGGTGTTTGTATCTTTGCCCTATTCTTTTTATAAATATTTGTCACTCATGTTCTTAATAATTGGAAGATGCAAATCTTTTGCATCTATTTTATAATATCTAAACACTAAACCAACAAGATATCAAAAGAAATATTTTATGGGACATGAAATACACTCAAAATGCCAATGTACATGCCTGGTTAGATTCCGCTAAAGTTTAAAAAATGTGATATCTCTTCCCTTTTTAGTATCATGAAATTCCTTTGCCACCAGAATACTCATTGGCAAATAATAAAGAGGAAAAACTGTAATATAAAAGAAAATGAAAGAAACAGTTTTGACCCAAGCGGATATACGCTATAAAATAAATACCGAGCGTAGTTTATTTTTCTTTAAAGAAACTTGTGGTTGCATTACGGGTGTGTTTGGATTGCAACTAGAGTATGCCCTACCAATTTTTTGTCATGACTAAAATAGTGGCCTTTG
Organism: Triticum urartu; assembly: GCF_003073215.2. Taxonomy (NCBI): domain Eukaryota; kingdom Viridiplantae; phylum Streptophyta; class Magnoliopsida; order Poales; family Poaceae; genus Triticum; species Triticum urartu. The sequence goes on along the minus strand of NC_053022.1, from coordinate 318,718,777 downwards.
TTTGGTTGGATACCCATTTTTTAGCATGCCAATGCTCTTGTTAATTTTCTAACCAATATTGGCACATCCATTTGCAAGCAAAGCATCAACCAAAATTTTGGCAAACCAATTCTTTAGCAAGGCAATCTTCAGTGCAAACCAAACATACCCTATAACAAAAGGGTGTGGCTAGATCTCAGTCGACTGAGATTTAACCAAGTCTCAATCAAATGTCATAATATACAAAAAGAAAAAAAACGATCACACGAATATAGCATCGATTGAGACTTAGTCGATTGAGATTTAGCATACCTGATAACTAAATATTGAATACCATACAGCTAAATTGATGTCCATATGCAATATAAAACAGGCCATAATGCTTCATCTAAGTGAAGCTACGTAAATTGCCTAAATTAAACTCCCCCCTCCCCCTAATTCAACCGGGGGTGGGGTCCTACCTCTCTGTATCTCCAACCGTACATCTACGTAATTTGAGTTACGTGTTTAACGTAAATAGCAACGTGGGGGCCATTGATTGGAGTAGAGGAGGCAGGACCGGGGGAGTTTAATTTAGACAATTTACTTAACTGTTTACGTAGCTTCACGTTGCAAATTCTCGCTGCGCTGCGAATCAACCTATGGTTGAATTTGTTAGGTGGCCAGTGGTATCTCCAACCCACCAGGGTTCAAATCCTGGTGCTCGCATTATTTCTGGATTTATTTCAGGATTTCCGGCGATGCGCTTTCAGTGGGAGGAGACGTTCCCGTCGACGACGAAGCGCCTATGATGACTTCGTAAATCTCAAGATGATATGCCGGCTCAGTCTTTCAGAGGTGCTCATAGGGGTAGGATGTGCGTGTGTGCGTTCATAGGGGTGAGTGTATGCGCGTGTATATGAGCGCTTGTGTGTGTACTGATGCTAAAAAAAAATTCTCGCTGCGCTGTACATCCTATCCTACACCATACTCTACCTAGCAGCGGCAACAAGTGCGAGAGATTAGAATATACCATCTGCACGTAGGACATATAGAGTAATATATCGAGTAACGCAAAGGTTTATGCTGATGGTAGGGGTAGCACTTAATCAATCATGGGTACATGCACTATCCTAAAATGCATCAACGGCTGGCATCTTGGAAGCTGGTTCTGCTGCCGCTGTATTAAGCCAAACATCATCCTGTATTAAGCCAAACATCATCCGGATAGAGTGTGTTGGTTCCATCTATATGGCGTAGAGGGTGTAGACTGGCTAAATTAGTGCTGGATTACGCAAGTGGTTTTTTTTAACACAGTATAGACGCAAGCGCTCATATACACGCGCATACACTTACCCTTATGAACGCACACACGCACACCCTACCCCTATGAGCACCTTCGAAAGACTGAGCCGACATATCATCTTGAAATTTACGAAGTCACCGTAGGCACCTCGTCGTCGACGGGAACGTCTCCTCCCACTGAATACACATCGACGGAAATCTTGGAATAAATCCAGAAGTAAATGCGAGCACCGGAATTTAAACCTTGATGGGCTGAGAATACCACAGTTCCTCTAACCATCCAATCACATATTGGTTCGCACGGCTAGGGTTCCACTTTTCCCCTAGGCGATCTAGGGTTCCACTTTTCCTCCGGCGGCGACGCGCGGAGTCCACGTAATTCCACCGAGGCGGCGGGTTCTATCCGGCGTCCGAGGTCGTAATGTTGCTCAGCCATCGAAGATCCATCTGCATGGCGAGTTTACCAGAGGCGTCGGGAGCCAGGAGGGAGTTAGGGAAGGGGGAAGTGGTCCAGACGGGAGTAGAGGGAGTAGGATTTACAAATGGTCTACCTGGGGGATCGCAGGACGTGAGGAGGGAGACAGATCACAGGAGGGCTGCTGGTGCAACGGGAGAGGCTGAGGAGAATCTCGGGGAGGAGGAAGTATGGGAGTCGTATGGCCCGGAGGCGGATCTGGAAGACCAGTTTGCGGAGTTACAGCTTCATGGGGAAGAAGGAGATGATTTGGACCTGTCAGGAGAGGTCGAGGAGCTGATCAAAGGAGTCCGCTGGCTGGGTCTCTTTAGGGTTTTCACAACCAAGTCGTTCAGCCACGCTGCGCTTCTGAAGCAGATGAGGAACGCGTGGTCGTCAGCACAGGGAGTAACTTTCAACATTAAGGGTCCAAACCTTTTCTTGGTGCAGTGTCACTGCCTCGGCGATTGGAAGAGAATCATGGAAGGAGGCCCGTGGCTTTTTCGCAACGCTGCGCTAATTATCATACAGGAGTACGATGGTTTCACCGATGTGAATGAGTACAAGTTAAACAAGATCCCGTTATGGGCAAGGGTGCAGGGCTTTCCGGATGGGCTTACGGCGAAGAAGGAATTTGCAGAGAAGGTGGCAGCTAAGGTGGGGGAACCACCGTTTACTGTGGTTGTGAACGAGGGAAAGATCAATCCGGCAAGCACTTTAAGGGTCAGAGTTTATGTGGATATCAATAAGCCTTTGGTGCGTTTTGTGCCAATCACAATCAAGAAGAGCAAGAGGTACCCTGTGTTTTATGACAAGCTACCAGTGTTCTGTTATTTTTGTGGTCTGATTGGGCATACGGTGGAGGAGTGTGGCGATGGTATCCATGATCTTTAGTCATGTGAATGGGGGGATTGGTTGGTGTGGAGCAATGAAGTAGCGAGGGTTGGTATGGGAGGTAGAGCAGGTAGGGGGGAGGAGGTTTAGGAGGCAGTTCAGGAGGAAGAGGAGCCAGTGGGCATCGTCAGGGGACAGGAGGAGGTGCGGTTGCAGGGAGGGGAGCCCCCGTTGATTCCTTTTATGCAGAAGAAGCTGAATATAGCCATAACCCTTTGGAAAACCACAAGTTTGCACGTAAGAGGTTGGTCTCCGCGGATGGCACTGTTAGCGTCCGTGGGCAGGTTTTACCGAACCTGGCGGGCAAGGTGGCTGATACAGTGTTGCTGCTGGAGAATGGGGCTGGAAGCACAAGTGGGGTGGTGGCATCCACCCCGGAGAAGGGTCCTATAGTGAAAAGGAGAAGGCAGAATGGAGAGGATGTGGCGAAAGACATGGACACCTCTGGTCAGGCGGCCTCCCTAGAGGAGAGCCGCCGAGCTCAATGAGGACTCTTTGCTGGAACTGCCGCGGGATTGGCGACCCCGCGACGGTTCGAGAGCTCCGCGATCTAGTGGAGGCTTGTGCCCCGACGGTGCTTTGTATTGTTGAAACTCAACTTGCGAAGTATAGGGTGGAAGGATTGGCGGGTAGTTTAGGTTTTTCTAGTAGTTTTGCAGTAGCTAGTAGTGGTCGAAGTGGAGGTCTTTGCATGTACTGGAAGGATTCTATTAATCTTGAAATAAAGAGCTTTTCTCAGTATCATATTGACTCAGTTGTGGCAGAGACCGGAAAAGAACCTTGGCGTCTATCATGTTTCTATGGAGCGGCAAACAGAAGCCTGAGGTATAAAACATGGGACACAATGAAGTTTCTTCGAGGAGAAAATACTTTACCATGGGTGTGTATAGGTGATTTTAACGAAATCCTGAGGCCCGAAGAGCAACTTGGCCCAAATGAAAGAGATAGTGCACAGATTGCGGGCTTCAGAGAAGCAGTTGATGTGTGCGAGCTGGCGGATCTTGGCTATAAGGGCTTAGACTGGACTTTCGAGAAAAGAGTTGTTGGTGGGGATTACTGCAGAGTTCGCCTTGATAGGGCCCTGGCTACCCCTAGTTGGTCATCCAGGTTCCCTTTTGCCTCGCTTGAACATCTTACAGCTGCGAAATCTGACCATTGCCCTATTCTGCTACTGAATGAGTTGGATGAAGGAAATATGCCCTAGAGGCAATAATAAAGTTATTATTTATTTCCTTATATCATGATAAAAGTTTATTATTCATGCTAGAATTGTATTAACCGGAAACATAATACATGTGTGAATACATAGACAAACAGAGTGTCACTAGTATGCCTCTACTTGACTAGCTCGTTAATCAAAGATGGTTATGTTTCCTAACCATGGACAAAGAGTTGTTATATGATTAACGGGATCACATCATTAGTTGAATGATCTGATTGACATGACCCATTCCATTAGCTTAGCACCCGATCGTTTAGTATGTTGCTATTGCTTTCTTCATGACTTATACATGTTCCTATGACTATGAGATTATGCAACTCCCGTTTGCCAGAGGAACACTTTGTGTGCTACCAAACGTCACAACGTAACTGGGTGATTATAAAGGAGCTCTACAGGTGTCTCCAAAGGTACATGTTGGGTTGGCGTATTTCGAGATTAGGATTTGTCACTCCGATTGTTGGAGAGGTATCTCTGGGCCCTCTCGGTAATGCACATCACTTAAGCCTTGCAAGCATTGCAACTAATGAGTTAGTTGCGGGATGATGTATTACAGAACGAGTAAAGAGACTTGCCGGTAACGAGATTGAACTAGGTATAGGATACCGACGATCGAATCTCGGGCAAGTAACATACCGATGACAAAGGGAACAACGTATGTTGCTATGCGGTCTGACCGATAAAAGATCTTCGTAGAATATGTAGGAGCCAATATGAGCATCCAGGTTCCGCTATTGGTTATTGACCGGAGACGTGTCTCGGTCATGTCTACATTGTTCTCGAACCCGTAGGGTCCGCACGCTTAAGGTTACGATGACAGTTATATTATGAGTTTATGCATTTTGATGTACCGAAGGTTGTTCGGAGTCCCGGATGTGATCACGGACATGACGAGGAGTCTCGAAATTGTCAAGACATAAAGATTGATATATTGGAAGCCTATGTTTGGATATCGGAAGTGTTCCGGGTGAAATCGGGATTTTACCGGAGTACCGGGAGGTTACCGGAACCCCCCGGGAGGTATATGGGCCTTAGTGGGCCTTAGTGGAAGAGAGGAGAGGTGGCCAGAGATGGGTCGCGCGCCCCTCCCCCCCTTGGTCCGAATTGTACAAGGAGAGGGGGCCGACCCCCCTTCCTCCTCTCTCTCCTCTTCCCCCCCCCCCCTCCACGAATCCTATTCCAACTAGGAAAGGGGGGAGTCCTACTCCCAGAAGGAGTAGGACTCCTCCTGGCGCGCCACACCTTGGCCGGCCGGCCCCCCTCCCTTGGACCTTTATATACGGAGGCAGGGGCACCCCTAGAGACACAAGTTGATCCACGTGATCATATTCTTAGCCGTGTGCGGTGCCCCCTTCCACCATAGTCCTCGATAATATTGTAGCGGTGCTTAGGCGAAGCCCTGCGACAGTAGTACATCAAGATCGTCACCACGCCGTCGTGCTGACGGAACTCTTCCCCGACACTTTGCTGGATCGGAGTCCGGGGATCGTCATCGAGCTGAACGTGTGCTAGAACTCGGAGGTGCCGTAGTTTCGGTGCTTGATCGGTCGGGCCGTGGAAACGTATGACTACATCAACCAAACGCTTCCGTTGTCGATCTACAAGGGTACGTAGATCACACTCTCCCCCTCTCGTTGCTATGCATCACCATGATCTTGCGTGAGCGTAGGAAATTTTTTGAAATTACTACGAAACCCAACAGTGGCATCCGAGCCTAGGTTTTATATGTTGATGTTATATGCATGAGTAGAACACAAGTGAGTTGTACGCTTACGTGAGACCGGTTCTCCCGACGTGCTTTGCACATAGGTGGCTTGCGGGTGATAGTTTCTCCAACTTTAGTTGAACCGAGTGTGGCTATGCCCGGTCCTTGCGAAGGTTAAAACAGCACCAACTTGACAAACTATCGTTGTGGTTTTGATGCATAGGTAAGATTGGTTCTTGCTTAAGCCCGTAGCAGCCACGTAAAACATGCAACAACAAAGTAGAGGACGTCTAACTTGTTTTTGCAGGGCATGTTGTGATGTGATATGGTCAAGACATGATGCTAAATTTTATTGTATGAGATGATCATGTTTTGTAACCGAGTTATCGGCAACTGGCAGGAGCCATATGGTTGTTGCTTTATTGTATGCAATGCAATCGCGCTGTAATGCTTTACTTTATCACTAAGCGGTAGCGATAGTCGTGGAAGCATAAGATTGGCGAGACGACAACAATGCTATGATGGAGATCAAGGTGTCGCGCCGGTGACGATGGTGATCATGACGGTGCTTCGGATATGGAGATCACAAGCACAAGATGATGATGGCCATATCATATCACTTATATTGATTGCATGTGATGTTTATCTTTTATGCATCTTATCTTGCTTTGATTGACGGTGGCATTATAAGATGATCTCTCACTAAATTATCAAGAAGTGTTCTCCCTGAGTATGCACCGTTGCGAAAGTTCTTCGTGCTGAGACACCACGTGATGATCGGGTGTGATAGGCTCTACGTTCAAATACAACAGGTGCAAAACAGTTGCACACGCGGAATATTATACTTGATGAGCCAAGCATATACAGATATGGCCTCGGAACACGGAGATCGAAAGGTCGAGCGTGAATCATACAGTAGATATGATCAACATAGTGATGTTCACCAATGAAACTACTCCATATCACGTGATGATCGGACATGGTTTAGTTGATTTGGATCACGTAATCACTTAGATGATTAGAGGGATGTCTATCTAAGTGGGAGTTCTTTAAGTAATATGATTAACTGAACCTAAATTTATCATGAACTTAGTACCTGATAGTATCTTGCTTGTTTATGTATGATTGTATATAAATGGCCCGTGTTGTTGTTCCATTGAATTTTAATGCGTTCCTTGAGAAAGCAAAGTTGAAAGATGATGGTAGCAATTACACGGACTGGGTCCGTAACTTGAGGATTATCCTCATTGCTGCACAGAAGAATTACGTCCTGGAAGCACCGCTGGGTGCTAGGCCTGCTGCTGGAGCAACACCAGATGTTGTGAACGTCTGGCAGAGCAAAGCTGATGACTACTCGATAGTTCAGTGTGCCATGCTTTACGGCTTAGAACCGGGACTTCAACGACGTTTTGAACGTCATGGAGCATATGAGATGTTCCAGGAGTTGAAGTTAATATTTCAAGCAAATGCCCGGATTGAGAGATATGAAGTCTCCAATAAGTTCTATAGCTGCAAGATGGAGGAGAACGGTTCTGTCAGTGAGCATATACTCAAAATGTCTGGGTACAATAATCACTTGATTCAAATGGGAGTTAATCTTCCAGATGATTGCATCATTGACAGAATTCTCCAATCACTACCACCAAGCTACAAGAGCTTCGTGATGAACTACAATATGCAAGGGATGAATAAGACTATTCCCGAGCTCTTCGCAATGCTGAAAGCTGCGGAGGTAGAAATCAAAAAGGAGCATCAAGTGTTGATGGTCAACAAGACCACTAGTTTCAAGAAAAAGGGCAAAGGGAAGAAGAAGGGGAACTTCAAGAAGAACAGCAAGCAAGTTGCTGCTCAAGAGAAGAAACCCAAGTCTGGACCTAAGCCTGAAACTGAGTGCTTCTACTGCAAGCAGACTGGTCACTGGAAGCGGAACTGCCCCAAGTATTTGGCGGATAAGAAGGATGGCAAGGTGAACAAAGGTATATGTGATATACATGTTATTGATGTGTACCTTACTAATGCTCGCAGTAGCACCTGGGTATTTGATACTGGTTCTGTTGCTAATATTTGCAACTCGAAACAAGGACTACGGATTAAGCGAAGATTGGCTAAGGACGAGGTGACGATGCGCGTGGGAAACGGTTCCAAAGTCGATGTGATCGCAGTCGGAACGCTACCTCTACATCTACCTTCGGGATTAATATTAGACCTAAATAATTGTTATTTGGTGCCAGCGTTAAGCATGAACATTATATCTGGATCTTGTTTGATGCGAGACGGTTATTCATTTAAATCGGAGAATAATGGTTGTTCTATTTATATGAGTAATATCTTTTATGGTCATGCACCCTTGAAGAGTGGTCTATTCTTATTGAATCTCGATAGTAGTAACACACATATTCATAATGTTGAAGCCAAAAGATGCAGAGTTGATAATGATAGTGCAACTTATTTGTGGCACTGCCGTTTAGGTCATATCGGTGTAAAGCGCATGAAGAAACTCCATACTGATGGACTTTTGGAACCACTTGATTATGAATCACTTGGTACTTGCGAACCGTGCCTCATGGGCAAGATGACTAAAACGCCGTTCTCCGGTACTATGGAGAGAGCAACAGATTTGTTGGAAATCATACATACTGATGTATGTGGTCCGATGAATATTGAGGCTCGTGGCGGATATCGTTATTTTCTCACCTTCATAGATGACTTAAGCAGATATGGGTATATCTACTTAATGAAACATAAGTCTGAAACGTTTGAAAAGTTCAAAGAATTTCAGAGTGAAGTTGAAAATCATCGTAACAAGAAAATAAAGTTTCTACGATCTGATCGTGGAGGAGAATATTTGAGTTACGAGTTTGGTGTACATTTGAAACAATGCGGAATAGTTTCGCAACTCACGCCACCTGGAACACCACAGCGTAATGGTGTGTCCGAACGTCGTAATCATACTTTACTAGATATGGTGCGATCTATGATGTCTCTTACTGATTTACCGCTATCATTTTGGGGTTATGCTTTGGAGACGGCCGCATTCACGTTAAATAGGGCACCATCAAAATCCGTTGAGACGACGTCTTATGAGCTATGGTTTGGCAAGAAACCAAAGTTGTCGTTTCTGAAAGTTTGGGGCTGCGATGCTTATGTGAAAAAGCTTTAACCTGATAAGCTCGAACCCAAATCGGAGAAATGTGTCTTCATAGGATATCCAAAGGAGACTATTGGATACACCTTCTATCACAGATCCGAAGGCAAGACTTTTGTTGCTAAGTTCGAAAACTTTCTGGAGAAGGAGTTTCTCTCGAAAGAAGTGAGTGGGAGGAAAGTAGAACTTGACGAGGTAACTGTACCTGCTCCCTTATTGGAAAGTAGTGCATCACAGAAAACTGTTTCTGTGACACCTACACCAATTAGTGAGGAAGCTAATGATAATGATCATGAAACTTCAGAACAAGATACTACTGAACCTCGTAGATCAACCAGAGTAAGATCCGCACCAGAGTGGTACGGTAATCCTGTTCTGGAAGTCATGCTACTAGATCATGATGAACCTACGAACTATGAAGAAGCGATGGTGAGCCCAGATTCCGCAAAATGGCTCGAAGCCATGAAATCTGAGATGGGATCCATGTATGAGAACAAAGTATGGACTTTGGTTGACTTGCCCGTTGATCGGCAAGCAATTGAGAATAAATGGATCTTCAAGAAGAAGACTGACGCCGACGGTAATATTACTGTCTACAAAGCTCGACTTGTCGCAAAAGGGTTTCGGCAAGTTCAAGGGATTGACTACGATGAGATTTTCTCACTTGTATCTATGCTTAAGTCTGTCCGAATCATGTTAGCAATTGCCGCATTTTATGATTATGAAATTTGGCAGACGGATGTCAAAACTGCATTCCTGAATGGATTTCTGGAAGAAGAGTTGTATATGATGCAACCGGAAGGTTTTGTCGATCCAAAGGGAGCTAACAAAGTGTGCAAGCTCCAATGATCCATTTATGGACTGGTGCAAACCTCTCGGAGTTGGAATAAACGCTTTGATAGTGTGATCAAAGCATTTGGTTTTATACAGACTTTTGGAGAAGCCTGTATTTACAAGAAAGTGAGTGGGAGCTCTGTAGCATTTCTGATATTATATGTGGATGACATATTACTGATCGAAAATAATATAGAATTTCTGGATAGCATAAAGGGATACTTGAATAAGAGTTTTTCAATGAAAGACCTCGGTGAAGCTGCTTACATATTAGGCATAAAGATCTATAGAGATAGATCAAGACGTTTAATTGGACTTTCACAAAACACATACCTTGACAAGATTTTGAAGAAGTTCAAAATGGATCAAGCAAAGAAAGGGTTCTTGCCTGTGTTACAAGGTGTGAAGTTGAGTCGGACTCAATGCCCGACCACTGCAGAAGATAGAGAGAAGATGAAAGATGTTCCCTATGCTTCAGCCATAGGCTCTATCATGTATGCAATGCTGTGTACCAGACCTGATGTGTGCCTTGCTATAAGTCTAGCAGGGAGGTACCAAAGTAATCCAGGAGTGGATCACTGGACAGCGGTCAAGAACATCCTGAAGTACCTGAAAAGGACTAAGGATATGTTTCTCATATATGGAGGTGACAAAGAGCTCATCGTAAACGGTTACGTTGATGCAAGCTTTGACACTGATCCGGACGATTCTAAATCGCAAACCGGATACGTATTTACATTAAACGGTGGAGCTGTCAGTTGGTGCAGTTCTAAACAAAGCATCGTGGCGGGATCTACGTGTGAAGCGGAATACATAGCTACTTCGGAAGCAGCAAATGAAGGAGTTCATATCCGATCTAGGTGTTGTACCTAGTGCATCGGGTCCAATGAAAATCTTTTGTGACAATACTGGTGCAATTGCCTTGGCGAAGGAATTCAGATTTCACAAGAGAACCAAGCACATCAAGAGACGCTTCAATTCCATCCGGGATCTAGTCCAGGTGGGAGACATAGAGATTTGCAAGATACATACGGATCTGAATGTTGCAGACCCGTTGACTAAGCCTCTTCCACGAGCAAAACATGATCAGCACCAAGGCTCCATGGGTGTTAGAATCATTACTGTGTAATCTAGATTATTGACTCTAGTGCAAGTGGGAGACTGAAGGAAATATGCCCTAGAGGCAATAATAAAGTTATTATTTATTTCCT